>NC_092163.1:55871085-55878585 GCF_045791955.1 Oncorhynchus clarkii lewisi
TACCACACACTCTAAACACACGCCAATTAGTGTCAATTATGGCCACCGCTTCCTGACGTGGACAGCAGCCAATAGGAAATGAGCGCAACCAACGGTTAACAGCGATCGCCCAACTGTCATCCCCTCCTCCCTTCTGTCCCCCCTCCTTCTCTGTGCCACTTCTCTGTCCCCCCTCCTTCTCTGTGCCACTTCTCTGCCCCCCCTCCTTCTCTGTGCCACTCTGTTCCAACTCTCCCTCTTTTTCCTCCCCTCCTCTCTCTGACTCTCCTTTAAAACTCTTCCAACGTATTTCCCTCACTATCTGTCATTCATCCTCCTGCCTCAGGTCTCAACAGTGTGTCTCACAACCCTAACCCCGGATCACCCTGCCTACTGACCTCATGAACTCTAACCCACAACCCGTCACCGACGCTCTGACCCTAGCCTTGTGTGTATGTGTTTTTTTTGTGTGTATGTGTGTGTGTGTCTGCTGATCCCACCACACAACTATCATCATCATGGCCATGGCCTTTGAACCTTAGTGTGTCGACAGTTAACTGCTTCTCAGTCTAAGCGAGGGGATAGAATGGAAGTAAAAGAAAGAAAGGGAAGATCGTACAACCATAGTAAAGCTAGACAGCTAGAAACTCAGAAATGTTGTCCTAGCAGCCATTTTCTGCCATGCCGAGTAGTGACAGAGAAGGCCAGATGGATGGATGGGGGGAAGACTGAGGGAGTGAGAGGGAGAGCAGTAACAAAATGGGGCCCAGGAGGAGAGAGAGAGAGAGAGAGAGAGAGAGAGAGAGAGAAAGAAAGAAAGAAAGAAAGGAGAGAGAGAGAGAGAGAGAGAGAGAGAGAAAGAGCATGCTCAATCGAGAGAAAGGTTGAATGGGATCCATGCCTCGCTCAACGGATCCTCAGGCCACTCAAACGCTCCTCTGGAAAAAGCTGTAAATTCTGTTCATTACCCCCCATAAATATGACATCCCAGCATTCCAGAATTAGGCCTCAATGTGTGAAAAAAATCATTAAACCAGGAATACAGAATACGGAGCAAGGAGGAGAAAAAGGCGGAGAATGGGAGAGAGACAGACATGTGAAAGGCATTACTCTTCATGTGCGTTTTGTCTGAGCAGCAGTGTGTGTGTGTGTGTGTGTGTGTGTGTGGAAGGGAGTACATATGTCTTCAATCCACATAGTCAGTATTACGTGATCTTTACAGAAGAAAAAAAACTCTCTATCTGTCACATCGTCTGCTTTAAGCTGTGGTTTACTGAATAAATAATTACTGTGTGTGTGTATGTGTTGCATCTGCCCTAACCAGACCATATATCATCCTATCTGACTGTCCCCACTCCCCTGAGCTCTCAGTTTCATACAACATCATATCCTCATACAGCTTACTGGCAATCCTTATTTAAGACAACTCGCATTTTCTCGTCAATGTCCTACAGACATCAATGCATGATTAAACCAAAAGTCAAAAGGAGTGCTCAAGTCAGGATTCTAAAGTTAGGAGTCTGGATAAAATATAAAGATAAATGTGAGAAAGGGAAGAAGGAAAACAATAGAGAGAGTGGAGAGAAGTGGGTTTGGGAAAAGAGTAGGGAGAAGGAGAACAGAAAAGAGAAAGAAAGGGGCCCCTTTTAAGAATGCAACAGGAAGTGGGCACTCTGGAGGTCCCTTTGTATCGTCGTGGTAACAACAGTGGGTGTTCCATGATGCTAAGCAACGGTTCCCCCTTCCCCCTCTCACCTCAAACCACACTCTGTGACCTTTGGTGACCTGTGGTGACCCCAGACACAAAGTGTGAGGGCAAGGTTAGAGCAGAGGAATGCTTCTAGGAGGTGACACCACTCCACCAGACTCGCCCACGATTTACTGGCACACAAACACACACATACACACATACACACACACACACACACACACACACACACACACACACACACACACACACACACACACACACACACACACACACACACACACACACACACACACACACACACACACACACACACACACACATACATACACACACATACACACACATACACACACATACACACACACATACACACAAACACACACATACACACATACACACACACACATACACATACACACACATCCTTTGTCCAAATCACCTCTGTCCACTCAGAAGAGAAGAGACATTGGAACCGAGTTTAAACACATGCACACACACACCCCTCCCTCCTTCACCCACCATCCTCTGTTATAACCAGCCCTCCCCTCCATCCTTCACCCACCATCCTCTGTTATAACCAGCCCTCCCCTCCCTCCTTCACCCAAATCCTCTGTTATAACCAGCCCTCCCCTCCCTCCTTCATCCACCATCCTCTGTTATAACCAGCCCTCCCCTCCCTCCTTCACCCACATGCTCTGTTATAACCAGCCCTCCCCTCCCTCCTTCACCCACATCCTCTGTTATAACCAGCCCTCCCCTCCCTCCTTCACCCACATCCTCTGTTATAACCAGCCCTCCCCTCCCTCCTTCACCCACATCCTCTGTTATAACCAGCCCTCCCCTCCCTCCTTCACCCACCATCCTCTGTTATAACCAGCCCTCCCCTCCATCCTTCACCCACCATCCTCTGTTATAACCAGCCGTCCCCTCCCTCCTTCACCCACCATCCTCTGTTATAACCAGCCCTCCCCTCCCTCCTTCACACACATCCTCTGTTATAACCAGCCCTCCCCTCCATCCTTCACCCACATCCTCTGTTATAACCAGCCCTACCCTCCCTCCTTCCCCCACATCCTCTGTTATAACCAGCCCTCCCCTCCCTCCTTCACCCACCATCCTCTGTTATAACCAGCCCTCCCCTCCCTCCTTCACCCACATCCTCTGTTATAACCAGCCCTCCCCTCCATCCTTCACCCACATCCTCTGTTATAACCAGCCCTCCCCTCCCTCCTTCACCCACCATCCTCTGTTATAACCAGCCCTCCCCTCCCTCCTTCACCCACCATCCTCTGTTATAACCAGCCCTCCCCTCCCTCCTTCACCCACCATCCTCTGTTATAACCAGCCCTCCCCTCCATCCTTCACCCACCATCCTCTGTTATAACCAGCCCTCCCCTCCCTCCTTCACCCACCATCCTCTGTTATAACCAGCCCTCCCCTCCATCCTTCACCCACCATCCTCTGTTATAACCAGCCCTCCCCTCCATCCTTGGTTCCTCAGTCCTCTACATCCATCCCTCTCTCCCTGACCTGGAAGTGAACCTGAAGAGTGGTAGAAGGTCAGAGAGGACACTAGTGTCACTGTGACCTCTAGTCACCTCCAGGACCTGACTTCATTGGCCCAATTAACCGCCATTAACATCAGGTCACAGAATAACATTACTGTCTACACACACACACACGCACACGCACACACACACACACACAGAACTAATGAAGGATGTAATTAAGAAGCCACAGTGATGATCGGAAATCACAGAGCAGAGATAAAGATCTCAGATATCCATACAGATGGGTGTGTGTGTGTGTGTGTGTGTGTGTGTGTGTGTGTGTGTGTGTGTGTGTGTGTGAGCGATCAGGGAGATATGCAGCCAGATCTATGAGATGATAGATGCTGGATGGTTGCTAGATAGCGTATGGTTTCCTGTGATGTTAAATAGTCTAGACTCAGTGTTTGGTCATACTGTGGCAGTATGGTATACTGAACAACAACAGCCTATGGAGGAGATGGAGGGAGAAAGATAGGGGGGTAGAGGAAGAGGGGGAGAATATAGATTTCCTAACTCAAAGCTCGAAGCAGTCTTTGTTTCACCCAATGTTCCCCTAACTCCCCAGAGCACCAGTGACCTAACTCCAATCTGTGTTTGTGTGAGTGTGTGTTTACGTCAATGATGCTGACTGTGTTTTAGTGTGAAATGTGAGTCACTCTCTTTTTCCTTCATTTTTTCTAGTTTACAGTTGAGTGGCACTCCAAGAGGAAATGGCACTTCAGTGGCCGTGAGCTTCACTTTTCTCTCTCTAGCTCCCCCCTTTCTCTCCCGCCCTCTCTCGTTCACTCTCTCTCTTTCTCTTTTCACGCCCTGCACAGTGAGCCGACAGAGGACTTCTACAGCAGCTGGACTGTCAGCAAGAGGGAAAGAGAATGAAAGAGGATAAAAGAAAGATGGAAATGTATAAAAAGGGGAGGACAGAGATGCTGCTGCATATTTAGTGCTGAAAGGGGAATGCAAACACTTTAGGAAGTGAAGCTAAGCAAAGAGATGTATTCCACCCACTCATACTAAACATGTGCATCTATCTTTGAAACAGCTCTATGTTTTTGTATTTAGATATTGAACAACGGTATGGGTAGCGTACCAACATTAGAAGGGTGGGTAGCGCCATCTTGAGTTGCCATAGTAACGATGGACTCCAATGCGTCATTGACAGGATTGATGTGAGTTTTGGTGCAGGGACTGAAAGTGTTGCCACCGGGAGGCCCCTCGCCTCCAATGGACCTGAAAGGTTTCTCAAAACTTTGACAGCTTTGTCACTGAGATCAGGACAATAATATTAAGGTATGAAACTGTATACAATTCGTGTTTATGTTGGTTATTATAATATGTACATTTTGGAGTATTCTTTCCGACTGATAAGATGAGTCTGTGGAATGAACTTCTGACAACAAGCTGAGTAGGCAGTCAGCCAGAAACGAGGCTATCTAGCTAGCCTACTTGATTTAGCTCATCTTGTCTTTTTGATGTTAATGTTGTCTTTGATAACTGTACAAAATAAAATGCTCATACTGACACTTTGAATAGCATTTGTCATTGGTATTAGCTAAGAGCTAAAATGAAAAACATGAATACAGTAGCTAACTATCCAGCCACAACTAAGAGAGGGCTGCTGCAGGATTGCTATTTTACCAGTAAAATGTATCATACCCATATAATTATTAGCTAGATACCTAACTAGACATCTAATCAAATGTCTGTTTATATGTGATATGACTCCAAGAAAATAGTAGCTAAGCCTGCTGGTTGTTGACTGCAAGAACGAATATAGCCTAAGTATGAAGCCTAAACCCTATGATGATAGCTAGCTAATATCTATTACTTTTGCAAGCTCAGGCTGGTAGTCAGCTTGGTAACTAGATCATCCTGGTCAAAGTTTATTGGTCACGTACACAGATTTGCAGATGATATCGCAGGTGCAGCGAAATGCTTGTAAGCAAAATGCTAGCTGGTAACTGTCAATGATGCATTATTGTTGTGTACTATTAGGCCTGTATACTGTATACTGTATACTGTTCTATGTTTTGTTAAATAGTCTCCATCTCACTCCTCTGTATGTAGAAGACTGGTGGACCGTCAGCTCTCAGACCATCGTGAGGAGGATATGACGTGGTTTGTTTGTGATGCACCAAGGGAAAGCAGTAATGTATCATAGGGAAACAACACTATGTCAGGTTGAGATACTGCAGTGAGTGTGACTCATTACAGACATGGGCACTAATAAAGGGACTCCTATTCTTCACCCAGTAGCTCAGATTGTCACTGGTCATTTCCCCTCCCTTGCATGCCATTCATTTACTCCCATTCTTTGTGTATTAGGCTATAGGTATAGCGTATTAGGCTGTAGGCATAGTGTATTAGGCTATAGGTATAGTGTATTAGGCTATAGGTATAGTGTATTAGGCTATAGGTATAGTGTATTAGGCTGTAGGCATAGTGTATTAGGCTGTAGGCCTTGTGTATTAGGCTATAGGTATAGTGTATTAGGCTATAGGCATAGTGTATTAGGCTATAGGTATAGTGTATTAGGATGTAGGCCTTGTGTATTAGAATGTAGGCCTTGTGTATTAGGCTGTAAGCATAGTGTATTAGGCTATAGGCATAGTGTATTAGGCTATAGGTATAGTGTATTAGGCTATAGGTATAGTGTATTAGGATGTAGGCCTTGTGTATTAGAATGTAGGCCTTGTGTATTAGGCTATAGGCATAGTGTATTAGGCTATAGGTATAATGTATTAGGCTATAGGTATAGTGTATTAGGATGTAGGCCTTGTGTATTAGGCTGTAAGCCTTGTGTATTAGGCTGTAGGTATAGTGTATTAGGCTGTATGCCTTGTGTATTAGGCTGTAGGCCTTGTGTATTAGGCTATAGGCATAGTGTATTAGTCTGTAGGCCTTGTGTATTAGGCTATAGGCCGTGTGTATTAGGCTGTAGGCATAGTGTATTAGGCTGTAGGCCTTGTGTATTAGGATGTAGGCCTTGTGTATTAGGCTGTAGGCCTTGTGTATTAGGCTATAGGCATAGTGTATTAGGCTGTAGGCATAGTGTATTAGGCTGTAGGCATAGTGTATTAGGCTGTAGGCCTTGTGTATTAGGCTGTAGGCCTCGTGTATTAGGCTGTAGGCCTTGTGTATTAGGCTATAGGCCTTGTGTATTAGGCTATAGGCATAGTGTATTAGGCTGTAGACCTTGTGTATTAGGCTATAGGTATAGTGTATTAGGCTGTAGGCCTTGTGTATTAGGCTATAGGTATAGTGTATTAGGCTGTAGGCCTTGTGTATTAGGCTGTAGGCCTTGTGTATTAGGCTATAGGCCTTGTGTATTAGGCTATAGGCATAGTGTATTAGGCTGTAGGCCTTGTGTATTAGGCTCTAGGCCTTGTGTATTAGGCTATAGGTATAGTGTATTAGGCTGTAGGCCTTGTGTATTAAGCTGTAGGCCTTGTGTATTAGGCTATAGGCCATGTGTATTAGGCTATAGGCCTTGTGTATTAGGCTATAGGCATAGTGTATTAGGCTGTAGGCCTTGTGTATTAGGCTCCAGGCCTTGTGTATTAGGCTATAGGTATAGTGTATTAGGCTGTAGGCCTTGTGTATTAGGCTGTAGGCCTTGTGTATTATATGGTTTGACATCAGCAAATGTTGCTTCTTGATACATGCTGAGTTCATGGTCATTCAGACAGTTTGGGGATTCAGACAGTTTGGGGATTCAGACAGTTTGGGGATTCAGACAGTTTGGGGATTCAGACAGTTTGGGGAAATCCTGCCAGTGATGCAACAATGTGGCGATTTACAGTTCCAGTTAGATGGTGACCTAAAGTCTACTGTTTCCATTCCCCTTGAAACCTACATTCACAAAACACAGACAGAGGGAACAAAATAAAGAAAAGGGAGGGAGGCACCTGGTTCTCGTCAGACACACACCAGCACACACACCAGCACACATACACAGAGGGCTTTGAGGTTTGGGAGGGATATGCCTGGTGATGTTTGTAACCTGCTATGCACAATTTAACATCCAGTCCTGTGGATGCAACCTCCTCCCCCTCCTCCGCCTTCTCACCACTCAGAGAGAGAAAGCATGTCATGCTGTTTCTCGAGAGGTCGTCTGTCAGGGGCAGAGAGCAGTAGATGGAGACGCCAGAGAAAGAGGCTGGGTTGAATCCTGGCTTTGTGAAAGAAGAGGCTGGGTGGAATCCTGGCTTTGTGAAAGAAGAGGCTGGGTGGAATCCTGGCTTTGTGAAAGAAGAGGCTGGG
>NC_092163.1:55888585-55896085 GCF_045791955.1 Oncorhynchus clarkii lewisi
TCTCTATCTATCTCTCTTTCTGATTTCCCTCTCTATCTATCTCTCTTTATGATTTCCCTCTCTATCTATCTCTCTTTCTGATTTCCCTCTCTATCTATCTCTCTTTCTGACTTCCCTCTCTATCTATCTCTCTTTCTGATTTCCCTCTCTATCTATCTATCTCTCTTTCTGATTTCCCTCTCTATCTATCTCTCTTTCTGATTTCCCTCTCTATCTATCTCTCTTTCTGATTTCCCTCTCTATGTATCTATCTATATATATCTCTCCCATTACCCCTCTCTATCTATCTCTCTCCCTTTATCCCTCTCTATCTATCTCTCTCCCTTTATCCCGCTCTATCGATCTCTCTCCCTTTATCCCTCTCTATCTATCTCTCTCCCATTATCCCTCTCTATGTATCTCTCTCCCATTATCCCTCTCTATCTATCTCTCTCCTTTTATCCCTCTCTATCTCTCTCTCTCCAATTACCCCTCTCTATCTATCTCTTTCTGATTTCCCTCTCTATCTATCTATCTCTCTTTCTGATTTCCTTCTCCATCTATCTCTCTTTCTGATTTCCCTCTCTATCTATCTCTCTTTCTGATTTCCCTATCTATCTATCTATCTATCTATCTATCTATCTATCTATCTATCTATCTATCTATCTATCTATCTATCTATCTCTCTCTCTCTCTCTCTCTCATTACCCCTCTCTATCTATCTATCTCTTTCTGATTTCCCTCTATATCTATCTCTCTTTCTGATTTCCCTCTCTATCTATCTATATATATATCTCTCCCATTACCCCTCTCTATCTATCTCTCTCCCATTATCCTTCTCGATCTATCTCTCTCCCATTATCCCTCTCTATCTATCTCTCTCCTTTTATCCCTCTCTATCTATCTCTCTCCCTTTATCCATCTCTATCTATCTCTCTCCCATTATCCCTCTCTATCTATCTCTCTCCCATTATTCCTCTCTATATCTCTCTTTCCTTTTATCCCTCTCTATCTATCTCTGTCCCTTTATCCCTCTCTATCTCTCTCTCTCCCTTTATCTCTCCTCCAGGCCACTGAAACAAAGCTCCTTGTGCAGTCTACTGTGAACATGAAGGCTGCTCTGCTCTGCTCTCCAGTTTACTGTGAGCATGAAGGCTGCTCTGCTCTCCAGTTTACTGTGAACATGAAGGCTGCTCTGCTCTGCTCTCCAGTTTACTGTGAACATGAAGGTTGCTCTGCTCTCCAGTTTACTGTGAACATGAAGGCTGCTCTGCTCTGCTCTCCAGTCTACTGTGAACATGAAGGCTGCTCTGCTCTGCTCTCCAGTTTACTGTGAACATGAAGGCTGCTCTGCTCTCCAGTCTACTGTGAACATGAAGGCTGCTCTGCACTGCTCTCCAGTCTACTGTGAACATGAAGGTTGCTCTGCTCTCCAGTCTACTGTGAACATGAAGGTTGCTCTGCTCTCCAGTCTACTGTGAACATGAGGGCTGCTCTGCTCTCCAGTCTACTGTGAACATGAAGGTTGCTCTGCTCTCCAGTCTACTGTGAACATGAAGGGTTGCTCTGCTCTCCAGTCTACTGTGAACATGAAGGTTGCTCTGCTCTCCAGTCTACTGTGAACATGAAGGGTTGCTCTGCTCTCCAGTCTACTGTGAACATGAAGGTTGCTCTGCTCTCCAGTCTACTGTGAACATGAAGGGTTGCTCTGCTCTCCAGTCTACTGTGAACATGAAGGTTGCTCTGCTCTCCAGTCTACTGTGAACATGAAGGTTGCTCTGCTCTGCTCTGCTCTCCAGTCTACTGTGAACATGAAGGTTGCTCTGCTCTCCAGTCTACTGTGAACATGAAGGCTGCTCTGCTCTGCTCTCCAGTTTACTGTGAACGTGAAGGTTGCTCTGCTCTCCAGTCTACTGTGAACATGAAGGTTGCTCTGCTCTCCAGTCTACTGTGAACATGAAGGCTGCTCTGCTCTGTTCTCCAGTCTACTGTGAACATGAAGGGTTGCTCTGCTCTGCTCTCCAGTCTACTGTGAACATGAAGGCTGCTCTGCTCTGCTCTGCTCTGCTCTCCAGTCTACTGTGAACATGAAGGCTGCTCTGCTCTGCTCTCCAGTCTACTGTGAACATGAAAGTTGCTCCGCTCTGCTCTGCTCTGCTCTCCAGTCTACTGTGAACATGAAGGCTGCTCTGCTCTGCTCTGCTCTGCTCTTCTCTCCAGTCTACTGTGAACATGAAGGCTGCTCTGCTCTGCTCTGCTCTCCAGTCTACTGTGAACATGAAGGCTGCTCTGCTCTGCTCTGCTCTCCAGTCTACTGTGAACATGAAGGCTGCTCTGCTCTGCTCTCCAGTCTACTGTGAACATGAAGGTTGCTCTGCTCTCCAGTCTACTGTGTTGTCGCACTCCCTGTATCTTTTCTTAAACTGAGAGCATTCAAGAAATGCGTATCTAAAATAAACACTTTTCTGTTTGAATGCAGTTTTCTCTACTCTGTTGTAAACACTGGGTTTCTGAGCTGGGAGTGTTTGTGAGAGAGAGTGTGTGTGTGGTGTGTGGGTGTGTGTGTGTGTGTGTGTGTATATGTGTGTGTAGATAAATGAGTGCTGGCTCTGTTTGTTTGTTTGAGTCACTAGAGGAAGGACAGGGTGTGTTTGTGTGAGCTATGCCGTAGGCCAGAGGGCAGGTGATTTTATGCTTTGTGTGTGTGTGTGCACATAGTATGTGTGTGTATGTGTATATGTGTTTGTCATAAAGAGAGAGGGAGAATAGTGTGTCCATATGGCCTAATGTCTCTGTCCAGATGCAACCCCGTATTTCCCTCTCCACCCTGAACTTCCCCTGTACCCTGCCTGCACCAGCACCATCAAAGGCCTCAACCCTTCCCTCTCACCCCTCTCAGCCTGCCTATCCTCCCTCACCTCCCCCTGATCCACATTAGGACAGGCTGGAATGTCCTGACAGTAAAGGAAAGATCCTCGCTTGAAGACAGCTTAGCTTGAGGACTCAACCATTCCTCTTCTATAGGAGGGGGGTCCGCTCTGGAGAGAAACACACATAGATGCACGCAGGGACACACACACTGGCTCTCTCTGTAGCCATGGCACACTGCTGCACTTGGCATTACATTTCGGTGTGTCTGTGTGTGTGTTTGTGTGTCTGTGTGTGTGTCCTCAACCACCCAAAAGACCAACACTGCAGTACAGTCAACTACCTGTCCTCTTTCCTCCTATGCTCTGTCAACGGGACGAAAGAAAAGAGGATGTGTGTCATTTCTGAGCTGCAGACAGAAGATGTTTTAATAAAAGCAGGAATACCCAAACACCAGTACACTCCCCCTCACCGTCTCTCTCTTTATTCAGACATCTCTCTCTCCCCCTCACCCTCTCTCTCTTTATTCAGACATCTCTCTCTCCCCCCTCACCCTCTCTCTCTTTATTCAGACATCTCTCACTCCCCCTCACCGTCTCTCTCTTTATTCAGACATCTCTCACTCCCCCTCACCGTCTCTCTCTTTATTCAGACATCTCTCACTCCCCCTCACCGTCTCTCTCTTTATTCAGACATCTCTCACTCCCCCTCACCCTCTCTCTTTTTATTCAGACATCTCTCACTCCCCCTCACCCTCTCTTTTTATTCAGACATCTCCCTCTCTCCCCCTCACCCTCTCACTTTTTATTCAGACATCTCTCACTCCCCCTCACCCTCTCTCTTTTTATTCAGACATTTCTCACTCCCCCTCACCCTCTCTCTTTTTATTCAGACATCTCTCACTCCCCCTCACCCTCTCTCTTTTTATTCAGACATCTCTCACTCCCCCTCACCTTCTCTATTTTTATTCAGACATCTCTCTCTCTCCCCCCTCACCCTCTCTCTCTTTATTCAGACATCTCTCTCTCCCTCACTGTCTCTCTCTTTATTCAGACATCTCTCACTCCCCCTCACCCTCTCTCTTTTTATTCAGACATCTCTCACTCCCCCTCACCCTCTCTCTTTTTATTCAGACATCTCTCACTCCCCCTCACCCTCTCTCTTTTTATTCAGACATCTCTCACTCCCCCTCACCCTCTCTCTCTTTATTCAGACATCTCTCACTCCCCCTCACCGTCTCTCTTTTTATTCAGACATCTCTCTCTCCCTCACCCTCTCTCTTTATTCAGACATCTCTCACTCCCCCTCACCGTCTCTCTTTTTATTCAGACATCTCTCCCCCTCACCCTCTCTCTCTTTATTCAGACATCTCTCTCTCTCCCTCACCCTCTCTCTCTTTATTCAGACATCTCTCCCCCTCACCCTCTCTCTCTTTATTCAGACATCTCTCTCTCTCCCCCCTCACCCTCTCTCTCTTTATTCAGACATCTCTCACTCCCCCTCACCGTCTCTCTTTTTATTCAGACATCTCTCCCCCTCACCCTCTCTCTCTTTATTCAGACATCTCTCTCTCTCCCCCCTCACCCTCTCTCTCTTTATTCAGACATCTCTCTCTCCCCCTCACCGTCTCTCTTTTTATTCAGACATCTCTCTCTCTCCCCCCTCACCCTCTCTCTCTTTATTCAGACATCTCTCTCTCCCCCTCACCCTCTCTCTTTTTATTCAGACATCTCTCTCCCCCTCACCCTCTCTCTTTTTATTCAGACATCTCTCACTCCCCCTCACCCTCTCTCTTTATTCAGACATCTCTCTCTCTCCCCTCACCCTCTCTCTCTTTATTCAGACATCTCTCTCTCCCTCACCCTCTCTCTTTATTCAGACATCTCTCACTCCCCCTCACCCTCTCTCTCTTTATTCAGACATCTCTCTCTCCCTCACCCTCTCTTTTTATTCAGACATCTCTCACTCCCCCTCACCTTCTCTATTTTTATTCAGACATCTCTCTCTCTCCCCCTCACCCTCTCTCTCTTTATTCAGAAATCTCTCACTCCCCCTCACCCTCTCTCTTTTTATTCAGACATCTCTCACTCCCCCTCACCCTCTCTCTTTATTCAGACATCTCTCACTCCCTCACCCTCTCTCTTTATTCAGACATCTCTCACTCCCCCTCACCCTCTCTCTTTATTCAGACATCTCTCTCTCCCTCACCCTCTCTCTTTATTCAGACATCTCTCTCTCCCTCACCCTCTCTCTCTTTATTCAGACATCTCTCTCTCCCCCTTCTCCCCCTCTATCTCTCTCTCTCTTTTCTTTCCTCCTCTGCTACAGAGTGGATATCCTTTCGTTCAGCCCAGTTGAGTGGTTGCTAGTTGTCTGTATGTCTGGTTAAGGCTACCTTGTCTATATGTCTGGTTAAGGCTACCTGTCTCGGGCTGCTCTGGCCCCTTCTCCAACACTAGCAAGTTAGCCTTTGGTGCATGGCTAAGCTAATGCTAGCTCTGGCTGGCCTGTATCCAGTGCTAGCAGGTGAGCTGCATTAGCCCCCAGACAGACAGGAGAGAGCAGAGAGCTACGGGCCAAGAATATTCAAGCTGGCTGGGCAGCTTCAAAGGGCCTCAGGCCTAGAGAGAGACAGACAGACCTGGCCCCTTCCCAGCGCCTACCCAGCTGATCTAGTCTAACATACAGGCTTAACTACTTCTTGGAACTACACACAGCTCACAGCCTATAATGCCAATCAGACAGTTGGAGTAGAGCAGGGATAGGCAACTAGATTCAGCCACGGGACAATTTTTGGATGGTCGGGGTCGGAACATAATTATAATCATTTGTAAACTGCAAATTGACCACAACTCAAGCCAAAAAAAGAGAAATAACAATCATTTCATACCTTCATTACATTGAGACGCGATCAAACGCGAGAATACTTCTAATCAGATTTCCAAATTAAACACATTTTTTTGCTGATTTGCTTTTTGGGCTTCCTGGATGGCCCAAAACATTTTTTACGACAAACTTTGGGGGGCCCCCAAAAAATCCCCTAGGGAGACGGTTTTGTTGCTTGTTGCCAACAACTGGAGTAGTGTGTGTGAGCATCACATTTTAAGCTGAACCTCCAGTCTAAGAACAGTTCCCCTGTGTGTGTCTCCCCATCCCCTCCTCTCCCCTCCTCTCCCATCCCCTCCTCTCCCATCCCTTCCTCTCCCATCACCTCCTCTCCCATCTCCTCCTCTCCCACCCCCTCCCCTCCCATCTCATCCTCTCCCATCCCCTCCCCTCCCCTCCCATCTCCTCTTCTCCCACCCCCTCCCCTCCCATCTCCTCCTCTCCCATCCCCTCCCCTCCTCTCCCATCCCCTCCTCTCCCCTCTCCTCCCCTCCCATCCCCTCCTCTCACTCCCCTCTCCTCCTCTCCCATCCCCTCCTCTCCCATCATCTCCTCTCCCGTCTCCTCCTCTCCCATCCCCTCCTCTCCCATCTCCTCCTCTCTCTCCCATCTCCTCCTCTCCCTCCCGTCCCTCCCCTCCCCTCCAATCCGCTCCTCTCCCATCTCCTCCTCTCCCATCCCTTCCCATCCCCTCCTCTCCCTTTCCCTCTCCCATCCCCTCTTCTCCCATATCCTCCCATCTCCTCACCCATCTCCTCCTCTCCCATCCCCTCTCCCATCCCCTCTTCTCCCATATCCTCCTCTCCCATCCCTTCCCATCTCCTCACCCATCTCCTCCTCTCCCATCTCCTCCTCTCCCATCCTCTCCCATTTCCTCTCCCATCCTCTCCCATTTCCCAATATTCATCTACTGTAGATAAAGAACAATTCAATGATCATGGCCAGGGATCAACCTGACAGAGAGAGGAGAGAGACAGGGGAATAGGAGAGGTAGAGAAGGAGGGAGAGGGAAAGGAGCCCAGCTAGAGGAGGAGTGTCTTGAACCGAAGGAGACAATAATAAAAAGGCAATATTAAAAAAACACACCGAGCCACAACCTACAGTCAGGACATATGGTGCTGAGGCTGTCTGGGCATGTGTGTCTGTGTGTCTGTGTGTGTGTGTGTGTGTGTGTGTGTGTGTGTGTGTGTGTGTGTGTGTGTGTGTGTGTGTGTGTGTGTGTGTGTGTGTGTGTGTGTGTGTGTGTGTGTGTGTGTGTGTGTGTGTGTCTGTGTGTCTGTGTGTCTGTGTGTGTGTGTGTGTGTGTGTGAGTCTGTGGTTCTGTGAAGACAAAGTCCCTGTTTGCCGAGCCCATAAAGATTAGAACTCTCAGTCAGGTGGGTTTAGGAGCCATAGGTAAACACACACCACATTCCACACCGATGAGATCGCTCCGTGTGTGTGTGAGTGACCGGGGCAAACATACACTCCTGCCTCCATGCCGACCCCTCTTTTTAGAGTGCAGTAAGTGATTTACCAGCCTGCCCCGTAGACTGCTGTCTAAAAGTAGAGATCTCCACATACACATGGTCACACACACATGATGCATGCACATACACACTCAGACAAATATTTGGAGAAGGAGCAGGCCTCTCACACACCTCATTTATCTGAGGCAAAATCACGAGTCGGAAGAATTGAGGGTTATGATTGTGAGTGTGTGTGTGTGTGTGTGTGTGTGTGTGTGTGTGTGTGTGTGTGTGTGTGTGTGTGTGTGTGTGTGTGTGT
>NC_092163.1:55906085-55911085 GCF_045791955.1 Oncorhynchus clarkii lewisi
AAAAGGACACAATGCCAGAGATGATTTTATTAAGAGAAAAGTTGCTAAATGGAGAGCTGAAAGGGAGGGCCAGAAAAGTCATGTTTGGGAAAGATTTGGTGAAGAGGTAAAAGAGAATGATAGCTGCGATAATGTGTGTGATGATAGTGAAGCTCTACTATACATTCACAAGATGGGGACTTCAAATAGGCCTATGACATGTCAAGGGAACTGTTGCCTACTGTTCAGATGGGTGAAACTGAAATCTGGACACTGACAGTTGGTCTATAACCTCGCACGTAGCCTTAATATTAACTGATGCAGAATTATGCATTTTTTTGCAGTAAAATGATACACCAAATGTACATTTTGACTCGGGAAAAGGAGTGGAGAAATATGATTTATTTCTTTCAGCATCATGACAGAATGAGAATGTGCAGTCAGGGACCGTCTGTAGTGGTGCTATCTTTATCAGCATCATAAAAGCTGATACTATTTCAACCACATAAAATGTGAATCCACGCCGAACTGAACTCTTATCAGAAACATGTTGGGTCGTTTTCACAGCTTTCTATTTCCTTACAACCGGTCAAACTGATGTCATTTGAAAAAAATTGTGTTTTGAGTGTTTGCATTTTCTCCCCGGTCCCTAAACGTCTTTGCTCTGCGAATGAAGCAGCGATGACAGAGAAAACTTTACTGATGTCAACTAGATGGAAGGATTCAATCTATCATTTATGACATCATTCTGGTGAGCAAGGGTTTATTTCATCTTCTAGGGCAGCATACAATGACAGAAGAGAAGAAGCGTTTATCTAATTAAAGACAAGTTGACTAACAAATAGTCCACCAAAATGTTGGAAATTATGAGCAGAAACAACATATCTAAATCAGGGGGGAAATCCAGCACCCGTGTGGCAGCCTGCAGTGTATTTTCTATACTAGAGGGTTTAGGATGGGAACGGGCCTCTGTAAAGGGTCTCTCTAGTGTAATGAGGGGTCTACAGGCTCAATGCGTTTTATAGAAGCACTATCATGCTCAACCGGTTTAGCATTATTTGCATGTAGCATCATTTTACTACAGAGCTGTGGTGGATCCTAGTGTATACAACACCCATCCAGCAGGAACCCACCTACAGACAGACACACCTATAGACACACACACATACAGACACAGACACACATACAGACAGACACACCTACAGACACAGACACACCTACAGACAGACACACCTATAGACACACACACATACAGACACAGACACACATACAGACACAGACACACATACAGACCACAGGAGGTTGGTGGCACCTTAATTGAGGAGGATGGGCTCGTGGTAATGACTGGAGCGGAACCAGTGGAATGGTATCAAATACATCAAACACAAAGTTTCCATGGAAACCATGTGTTTGATGCCATTCCCTTCGCCCCTTTGCAGACATTAGTATGAGCCGTCCTCCCCTCAGCAGCCTCCTGTGATACATTCACAAACACACATACACACACTGACAGACAGACAGACAGACACATACAAAAGAGATCAGACATACCTTGAAATCACACAATAATTTTGTCTGTCCATGTGTGGTTTGTGGGGAACTTGGAGTGATCGACGCACCCACCCACCCACCAACCCACCAACCCACCCACCCACCCACCCACCCACCCACCCACCCACCCACCCACCCACCCACCCACCCACCAATCCACCCACCCACCCACCCACCCACCAAACCACCCACCCACCCACCAACCCACCCACCAATCCACCCACCAACCCACCCACCAACCCACCCACCCACCCACACACACCAGCTCCCTGCCCAGTATTTGTGGTGGCTGAATGCAGCTGGTAACATCTGGATGTATTTTAGCTGTGTTTACATTTCCAAAACGCTGAAAGACTACACACACACACACACACACACACACACACACACACACACACACACACAGTCTGAAAAACAGTGCAGGTGCCAGAAAAGTAATAAAGGAAGGGGCAGGTCACAAAAGGAGATTGTTTAAACTCTGACGCTGTGTGTTCCTGGACCCAGACACACATTCAACACACACTAGTCATTCCTCCCCATCGTCCTGCTGGCGCTCACTTTTCACTAACACACAAGGCGCCACAGCCCTGCTCCAGCAATAACTTCAGAAAACTGGAGAACAGCGAAAATATGAAGCAGCACAGTGCTGGAGAGGAGATGGGAAAGGGAAGGGAGGAGGAAAAGAAAGGAAGAAAAAAGAGAGACAGTGATCAATGAAGAAGACAATGGACAGACGTGCAGTAAGGCCTGTGGAAGGCTTGGTGTTGGACGTGCTGGAGCTGTGAGTGTTGGCAGAGGTGTCTATATCTCTCTCTCTCTCTCTCTCTCTCTCTCTCTCTGTCTCTCTCTCTCTCTCTCTCTCTCTCTCTCTCTCTGTCTCTCTCTCTCTCTGTCTCTCTCTCTCTCTCTCCCTCACTCTCTTTCTCTCTCTCCATTCTGTTACCTCACCCTCTAGAGTGTGTCGGGACCAAGGGCACAGACCCAGAAGAGACAGACAAACAGACCAACACAGTCATGCTGTTTAATGGTGACCGGCTGGGTTTTTAAACGTATTCAGTACTACCATTCTACCACAGACCCGCTTATCGCATCAGCTTCAAAATGGCCTCCCTATTACTGCCAACTACCCAACACCCACTCTTATGCATACACTACCACGGAAATAAACCTGTTTCCACGAACTCATGCATACACATCCCACACACACACACACACACACACACACACACACACACACACACACACACACACACACACACACACACACACACACACACAGCTGCAAGTCGAATTTTGTTCAGCCTAATCAAAACAGACACAGAATAGCCCTGTTGGACTGACGTCATCTAACCCCAATACAGGCTCTGGTCCACAGACACACACACACACATACAAAAAGAAACACAGAGAGAGAGAGAGAGAGAGAAGCCCGTGCTGTGTAGGATGTAATTTCAATGATTGAGTATAATTTACCCGTGTAAGATGAAACCCAGAAGGCCAACAAGAGTGACCCCATAGATCAAAACCAAACCAGCAGTACTGGGAGGGGGGTAGTACACACCAACACACACACACACACACACACACACACGGATGCTTTGTTTAGCCAATTCCAGCTCATCCCAAGCTCTGTTCAATCGCTTGATAAGTTTCCGTTTGGAAGATAAAAACAAATCTACGTGTCATTTAGTTTTACTCAGTGAAAGTCCAGGTGTTTGTAAACCAGCGCAGTGACCTGTGAGGGTTGTTCCAATGCCCAGTTAAATAAAGACAAAACACCAAAGGTCAGTCAATTAAGAATACATTTGGATTTGAATGTCGCCACACACAAAGTGTCCTTGGGATCACAGTAATCCGCTCAGGTATTCCACTTTCCTGTGGCTCACCCCTCACCCCTGACACACACACACACACACACACACACACACACACACACACACAGGGGAGATTAATAGAGATCCCGTGGCACAGGGAGACTTCTGGTGGGTTTAACATCAGGAACGATTGTTTCTAAAGAACGGCGAGTCTCCCCTGAGAAAAAACACATCGGGCCGATCACATGACGACAGTTCAGACCCCTGGGAACCCAATGCACTCACGTCCACCACAATCTAGGGTTTAGAGTCTGGAATTCAAGACAACACTTTACATTTAGATATATTGTATAGATGATTTATAAGTCGATTTATTAATATCAAGTTTATAATAAACAGCTATAAATCATTGGTAGATATAGTATGATAGTTTAACTATTAGTTATTAACAGTGTATTAACTAGGCTACTTTAAAACCCTTCATAAACACTCAAACGATATCTTCAAGTGTTACTAAATGTAATCATGTTTTCAGAACTTCATCGACTGATACCGCTTAGAATTTAGATCAGGAGTAGAACTTGTGTTGGGGTTACAGTCATCAGGAATGTATTTACACATGCGTATTTCATTCAGGATAAAAGATAATCACTGTGAAACAAATTAACCCTATTAAGAGAAGTTTACGCTGAAGGTGACAGAATAAATTAATTTAGCTAAACCATTAAGACCTGTTACCTTCAACCCACTGAAGGATTTACACCCAACTAATTAGCATGCTCCATTTTCTCTAATAATAATAAGGGAATAACTTAATAGGTTAGAATTCAATCCCATATTCATATGTTCATTTCTGTCTGATTCTCAACGCTGAGAACCACTCTTCTACTAATGCAATTTCACATCCAGAACTCTCACACAGGAGACAAAATCATTTCAAATGGTGTCGGGATTTAAACACACAAAGGGAAATTATATTCAAACGATAAAAGGTATTCACTCTGTAGGTTACGTTGGCGTTTCACGAGAGCGCCGGTAAATATGTTAAAGATGTTTCCTGTCCCAGTTTTGGAAAGAGGTGTTTCTGGGTAATTAAAATATAATTGTGGAGCGTATCCGATTCCTTCTCTCCTCCACAGATCTCCCTCTTTTTCTCTCTCGTTCTCTCTATCTTTTTAATTGCCTCTGTTTCCTGTCTCAGCTAGCTGACTGTATAAACGTAACATTTTAAACAGAACACAGAAATCAAAGCACAGAGTATGTTTCTAGACCAGAAACACAGAGCTGTGTTTATCAAGTCCTCTGTTAATTTCAATTCAAATAATATTCAAATACAGCTATTGTTTAATTTACAGCATTCTTTTTAAAAAATCATTTTTTTTTTAGCTTGTTGCATCTTTGCAGCATTTAATTAGCATATGATTGGGGATATCTATACATGGTGGTGTTAAAATGTAGGTTATATTTTCCTCTTTTGTGCGATTGGACACAAACATATAGTACATCTCAGAGGAGGAGCCGAATAGACAGACAACTGGTGGAAAAAGTCTGTTGCAAACAGTTAGTTTGAATTGATCTGAAACCTACTGTATCTATAACCCATTTGATTCACCTGTGGTGTAATAAACCCTCCAGCTACAGAAACTCAGCTCGTCT
>NC_092163.1:55916085-55926085 GCF_045791955.1 Oncorhynchus clarkii lewisi
GAAAGTGAAAGATAGTGTATGTCTGGCACAGTGCTTGAGTCATGTCATTATGTCCGTCAGTAGAGACGTGTGTGTCCCGGAGGACTAACTCCTCCCTCAGTCTCTTTCTCCTTAGACTGTACCAGAGGCTCACAATTCACCTCAGTCTCTTTCTCCTTAGACTGGACCAGAGGCTCACATTTCACCTCAGTCTCTTTCTCCTTAGACTGGACCAGAGGCTCACAATTCACCTCAGTCTCTTTCTCCTTAGACTGGACCAGAGGCTCACATTTCACCTCAGTCTCTTTCTCCTTAGACTGGACCAGAGGCTCACATTTCACCTCAGTCTCTTTCTCCTTAGACTGGACCAGAGGCTCACAATTCACCTCAGTCTCTTTCTCCTTAGACTGGACCAGAGGCACACAATTCACCTCAGTCTCTTTCTCCTTAGACTGGACCAGATGCTCACAATTCACCTCAGTCTCTTTCTCCTTAGACTGGACCAGAGGCACACAATTCACCTCGGTCTCTTTCTCCTTAGACTGGACCAGAGGCTCACAATTCACCTCAGTCTCTTTCTCCTTAGACTGGACCAGAGGCTCACAATTCACCTCAGTCTCTTTCTCCTTAGACTGGACCAGAGGCTCACATTTCACCTCAGTCTCTTTCTCCTTAGACTGGACCAGAGGCTCACATTTCACCTCAGTCTCTTTCTCCTTAGACTGGACCAGAGGCTCACAATTCACCTCAGTCTCTTTCTCCTTAGACTGGACCAGAGGCTCACAATTCACCTCAGTCTCTTTCTCCTTAGACTGGACCAGAGGCTCACATTTCACCTCAGTCTCTTTCTCCTTAGACTGGACCAGAGGCTCACATTTCACCTCAGTCTCTTTCTCCTTAGACTGGACCAGAGGCTCACAATTCTCCTCAGTCTCTTTCTCCTTAGACTGGACCAGAGGCACACAATTCACCTCAGTCTCTTTCTCCTTAGACTGGACCAGATGCTCACAATTCACCTCAGTCTCTTTCTCCTTAGACTGGACCAGAGGCACACAATTCACCTCGGTCTCTTTCTCCTTAGACTGGACCAGAGGCTCACAATTCACCTCAGTCTCTTTCTCCTTAGACTGGACCAGAGGCTCACAATTCACCTCAGTCTCTTTCTCCTTAGACTGGACCAGAGGCTCACATTTCACCTCAGTCTCTTTCTCCTTAGACTGGACCAGAGGCTCACAATTCACCTCAGTCTCTTTCTCCTTAGACTGGACCAGAGGTTCACATTTCACCAGAAGATAAGTTCAGTTTTGAAAAGTTAAACAAATACACATTATACAATTGTTGTTGTTTTCCCGGATATCTGCTAAACTACTTTAACTCTTGTAATACTTATAGCTATTGAATGCATAGCTAGGCGTGGGGCTATTGGTTTCTGTGGGTTTGTGAATATGGAGAAGTCTTATATTGAATAGGAGATGAAGCGCATATGGAATAGGTTTACTCTACTCTACTCTACTCTACTCTACTCTACCATAATCTACTCTACTCTACTCTACTCTACTCTACCATAATCTACTCTACTCTACCATAATCTACTCTACTCTACTCTACTCTACCATACTCTACTCTACTCTACCATAATCTACTCTACTCTACTCTACTCTACCATAATCTACTCTACTCTACCATAATCTACTCTACTCTACTCTACCATACTCTACTCTACTCTACTCTACCATAATCTACTCTACTCTACTCTACTCTACCATAATCTACTCTACTCTACCATAATCTACTCTACTCTACCATACTCTACTCTACTCTACTCTACCATAATCTACTCTACTCTACTCTACCATAATCTACTCTACTCTACTCTACTCTACTCTCCTCTACAATACTCTACTCTACTCTACCATAATCTACTCTACTCTACTCTACCATAATCTACTCTACTCTACTCTACTCTACAATACTCTACTCTACTCTACCATAATCTACTCTACTCTACCATAATCTACTCTACTCTACCATAATCTACTCTACTCTACTCTACTCTACTCTACCATAATCTACTCTACTCTACCATACTCTACTCTACTCTACCATAATCTACTCTACTCTACTCTACCATAATCTACTCTACTCTACTCTACTCTACTCTACAATACTCTACTCTACTCTACTCTACCATACTCTACTCTACTCTACTCTACTCTACCATACTCTACTCTACCATAATCTACTCTACTCTACTCTACTCTACCATAATCTACTCTACTCTACTCTACTCTACTCTACTCTACTCTACTCTACTCTATTCTATGCTACGCTACGCTACACTACACACACACACACACACACACACACACACACACACACACACACACACACACACACACACACACACACACATAAACACACACGAACACTGAGCCCTGACCATTCTGCTACTCACTCCATCCCTCCCACTTTAGACATGTCAATCACAGCTCCCCTCTCTGTTACTCTGGCCCCTCCCCAAACACTATGTGTGTGTGTGTGTGTGTGTGTGTGTGTGTGTGTGTGTGTGTGTGTGTGTGTGTGTGTGTGTGTGTGTGTGTGTGTGTGTGTGTGTGCGTGTGTGTGCGTGTGTGTGTGTGTGTGTGTGTAGCCAGACTGGCTTCACAGCTTCACTTTGACACCCTCCAAGCCTCAGTCGCCACTGAGACACGGTGGAGACACAGAGACTGTGTGTGTCTGTGTAGTCCACAAACAGAGCATGGCCGATGGATCCTAGGGGCCCTGTTCTACCAGTGCACAAACAAAAGCCTTCCATTACGTGTGTGTGGTTGTGTGTGTGTACAGTGTGTGTGTACAGTATGTGTGTGTGTTGTGTGCGTGTGTGTGTGTGTGTGTGTGTGTGTGTGTGTGTGTGTGTGTGTGTGTGTGTGTGTGTGTGATGAGAGTCGAAACGAGCAGAGGACACAAAGACAGGAGAAGACTGTGGAATGTTTGCACTCCAGGGTCCAGAGGCCAGTGTGTGTGTGTGTGTGCGTGTGTGTGTGTGTGTGTGTGTGTGTGTGTGTGTGTGTGTGTGTGTGTGTGTGTGTGTGTGTGTGTGTGTGTGTGTGTGTGTGAGTGTGTGTGAGTGTGTGAGTGCGTGCGTGCGTGCGTGCGTGTGTGTGTGTGTGTGTGTGTGTCCAGGCTGCGGCTGCCTCTGGGAAAATAATACCACCTTATTTACCGACCCCTCCACCAAACACACACAACCTCCTTAGTCAAAGACAGAGCTCACCTCAGCATGGACAAGACAAGAAGAGACAGAGTTATGTATACTCTGTAGACTGTAAGGAAGGGATAGAACTGTTCAATAGGAACCCGCTGGATAGTCCAAGGTTGAAGGCCGAGCCAACAGCCCTGGTTCTATTCACAATTGTACAAATTATAGAAGAATGCACAACAACAACATTGGGCAAAAAAACAACAACAGAAAGGATGCTACGACGTTGCAAACTATCTCTCCTGAGGTAAAGATACTCAGATACACTCAGGATATGTTCCCTCGTGGAATGTGTCAGCGAGGCATTTCATTTGATTGGTACTTGAGAGCTGCTGGCGTGGCCAATCATACGAGTCGGCAGGGGATAACCTGTGTGATGTGTGTGTGTGCGTGTGTGTGGGGGTTACCTGTGTGTGTAAATTGAGCTAATCTGTAACCCATATGCCACTCTCTCTCTAGTGCCAAACCCCCCACCCTCGTCTGTCCCACCCCTCGCTTGGCACAAGAACACACACACACACAGTGCCAGTGAGGGGCTCCCTCCACTTCATTAGGAAAGTAAACACAAGTGGTGTCTGAAGTGGCTAATTAGAGCTAATTACTCCCTGCTCGTTACTAATGCAAATTAGATTACGCTGCTTAACTTCCTCGTGTCCACAACGCCTCTGTTAATTGAGGCCTTTTGAAATTAAATTACCCGCTAATTAGCATATCAAAACCATTAATTCTGTGCCAGGAAGAAAAAAAACACAACAACAAATGCCAAGTTTTACTAATGAGTTTTGCTAATTGAATATGTACGCTCAATACCGAGGTGGGTGCCAGAACTGCCTATTCAGCCGATGCTCAACCACTCTGTGTGTGTATGTGTGTGTGAGTGTGTGTGTGTGTGTGTGTGTGTGTGTGTGTGTGTGTGTGTGTGTGTGTGTGTGTGTGTGTGTGTGTGTGTGTGTGTGTGTGTGTGTGTGTGTGTGTGTGTGTGTGAGTGTGTGTGTGTGTGTGTGTGTGTGAGTGAGTGCGTGCGTGCGTGCGTGTGTGTGTGTGTGTGTGTGTGAGTGCCTGCATATGTGTGTGTGTGTGTGTGTGTGTGTGTGTGTGTGTGTGTGTGCATTCGTGTGCGTAACCAGCTGTATAGTAAAACACCATACAACGGAAGAGCGGCACATAACTTAAGGAACCATTCCATTTCTCCAAACGGTTTGTCAATATTTCCCTGTGAACTCAACACCATTGATCTACAGCACTGAGAGAGAAAATGCAGAAGAGAGAGAGAAACAGAGAGAGTGAGCAAGTGAGTGAGTGAGTGAGTGAGTGAGTGAGTGAGTGAGTGAGTGAGAGAGAGAGAGAAAGAGAGAGAGGGGGGGGGGGGGGTAGAGAGGCTGGGGACCTATTCAGCTAATGAATATACAGGGGGGAAATATTACCACAAACACAATACTTCACCCTGACATAATTACATGGTCTAAGCACATAAACACACAAATACATATACACCTGGGTTTGAAGTTGCTTTCTGATACAGTGAGTCAGAGGGTATCTGGACTGAGCTTTAAGAGCTACATCTCCTCAGAGGGATAGTGGGTATAAAGGCTGTAAGCTGCCTTTGAAACAAAGAAGTGCAGCATATCTGTAGTGTTCTGGACCCCCTGCTAGGTAGTGCTCCTACACCCTAACCATATCAGACAAACTAACACATCACCTACGCTACCTACCGTACCTGGCCAATTCAAGGAAAACACACAGACTTTTTATAACACAATCCAATTAAAGCCATAGGATTAATAGTCAAGCTGTTCGTCTCCCTCCTCCCTAATCAAAGCTAAAGTTATGTCTGATAAGGCCAACTGTAAGCTTTTCAGAAGTCAAGAGAGTATTCAGGTATGTTCTGGTTCTACCTACCTAGTGGCTATGATACCAGAACAGAACAGAAGAGCGATAGAGAGCCTAAGGCCATTAGATGTTTTAATCTACGGCTGAAATAAAAAAGAATTAACTTCAAATGTAATTCAAATCCCCTACCCTTTCCTTAAATATCTATCCAATCAAGATGGCTGAAAAGCTTTATTCAGGTTGGTTGCTATAAAAGTTTCATCTTATTACACTTTCCAACTTCTCATTTTAACACCACTGTAATGGAAGATGAAAAAAATGAATAGTGAAATTGAGAGGTAGCCTTACAAAAAAATTAAATAACCATGATAATTAGATGTAAAGATATTATAATTCCTTTAAGGGGATGCATAGAATCTGCTGCTCTACAATATTTGCCCTAATTGCTAGAATTATCATATTAACCAGTTACCATTTGACTAAGTTGATTAAAAAATTGATTATTCGTCTATTTCTTTTAGGACTTTCTTAATCAAAATCTAACATCCTTGAAAAATTAATTCGAAGGAGCTCTTATCAGTTAATTAAATCAGGTTGGAAGTCATTTTTCTGCGCGGCGTGATTAGGGCCCGCTCTGTTCTCCTCTGTTCAGACACCATGACGCGAGAGGAAACTTCTCACTGGCTCATCAAACATGCACAACCAGAAGAATAGAATTTCTTTAAAGGGACGTTTTTTTTTCTTCTTCTCCAAACCTCTGCCTTTCTGATAAATGGTACTATACCCAATAGATCTCTCTTTCTCCTCAACACATTCTCATTAACGCCCAGAAAAAATAAAAAGAGAGGGGAGGGGAGAGAGTAAGAGAAAAGAGAGGGGAGGGGAGAGAGTAAGAGAAAAGAGAGGGGAGGGGAGGGGAGAGAGTAAGAGAAAAGAGAGGGGAGGTGAGGGGAGAGAGTAAGAGAACAGAGAGGGGAGAGGAGGGGAGAGAGTAAAAGAAAAGAGAGGCGAGGGGAGAGAGTAAGAGAAAAGAGAGGGGAGAGGAGGGGAGAGAGTAAGAGAAAAGAGAGGGGAGGGGAGGGGAGAGAGTACGAGAAAAGAGGGGAGGGGAGGAGAGAGAGTAAGAGAAAAGAGAGAGGAAGGGAGGAGAGAGAGTAAGAGAAAATAGAGGGGAGGGGAGGAGAGGAGAGAGTGTAAGAGAAAAGAGAGGGGAGGGGAGGGGAGGGGAGGAGAGAGAGTAAGAGAAAAGAGAGGGGAGGGGAGGGGAGGAGAGAGAGTAAGAGAAAGGAGAGGGGAGGGGAGGTGAGGAGAGAAAGTAAGAGAAAAGAGAGGGGAGGGGAGGAGAGAGAGTAAGAGAAGAGAGAGGGGAGGGGAGGAGAGAGAGTAAGAGAAAGGAGAGGGGAGGGGAGGAGAGAGAGTAAGAGAAAAGAGAGGGGAGGGGAGGGGAGAGAGTAAGAGAAAAGAGAGAGGAGGGGAGGGGAGAGAGTAAGAGAAAAGAGAGGGGAGGGGAGGGGAGAGAGTAAGAGAAAAGAGAGGGGAGAGGAGGGGAGAGAGTAAGAGAAAAGAGGGGAGGGGAGAGAGTAAGAGAAAAGAGAGGGGAGAAAAAAGGGTCAGAGGGGGAAGAGAGAGAGAGAACCAGGGGGAATGAGAGAGATGGAGAGAGAACGGACCTGGGGTAGAGAGAAAGAAACAATGTGATAGAGACATGGAGACAGGATAGGTAAAAAAAGAATGACAGAGGAAGATAGGGAGCGAGGGAAAAGGGAAAGATGGATAGAGAGAGGGGGCTTGGTTTGAGAACATTGAGGGTTTAAACACACACACCCCGGATGACAGCCTTGGGTAGGCCTGACAGACTAAACATGTACATCTGGAGCTAAAACCAGAGCTACTGTTTCTACAGACACACAATCTCTCATGTCCTACTCCTAACATTTAAACACAGCTTTATCATGTCCTACTCCTAACATTTAAACACAACTTTATCATGTCCTACTCCTAACATTTAAACACAGCTTTATCATGTCTTACTCCTAACATTTAAACACAGGTTCATCATGTCCTACTCCTAACATTTAAACACAGCTTTATCATGTCCTACTCCTAACATTTAAACACAGCTTTATCATGTCCTACTCCTAACATTTAAACACAGCTTTATCATGTCCTACTCCTAACATTTAAACACAACTTCATCATGTCCTACTCCTAACATTTAAACACAGCTTCATCATGTCCTACTCCTAACATTTAAACACAACTTCATCATGTCCTACTCCTAACATTTAAACACAGCTTTATCATGTCCTACTCCTAACATTTAAACACAGCTTTATCATGTCCTACTCCTAACATTTAAACACAGCTTTATCATGTCCTACTCCTAACATTTAAACACAACTTCATCATGTCCTACTCCTAACATTTAAACACAACTTCATCATGTCCTACTCCTAACATTTAAACACAGCTTCATCATGTCCTACTCCTAACATTTAAACACAACTTCATCATGTCCTACTCCTAACATTTAAACACAACTTCATCATGTCCTACTCCTAACATTTAAAAACAACTTCATAATGTCCTACTCCTAACATTTAAACACAACTTCATCATGTCCTACTCCTAACATTTAATCACTTCATCGGAGTGTTTCTGTATGCTTGTTTCTCCCTCAGCTGCGGTGGTGAAGCCAATGAGATAATGAATCACACACACATCCCATATCTCATGTCATCTCAGAAGAGAAAAAGCAAACTGGATGGAGAGAATGAGACAAAGAGAGAAAGAGAGAGAGGTAGTCCACTCAGCACTCCCATCAGTGGAGTATAAGTCTCTGTGCATCAGGCTGCAGCTGGCCTCTCCAGCCTCTCCAGTAGCCAGCAGAGCAGAACAGAACAGATATACTGCCCTCCACACATCTGTCCATCCAACGCTCCTCAGGGAGGGAGAGCGAGCGGGAGGGGAGGGGGGAGGGGGGGGGTAACTGAAAGTAAGGATGAGAGGGACATGGAGAGGGAAAGATGAGAGAAAAATGGAAAGCCAAGAAGAAAAAGAGAGAAATAGTTGCAGAGGGGATGAGATAGGAGAGAGAGTGAGGGTGGGAGTGCGAGGAAGCTTGAGAGAGAGAGAGAGAGAGAGAAGGAGAGAGATGCTGAGAGAGAATGTTAGTTGGTAAATCACTGTGATTGGGTAATGAATTGAATGATTGGAGCTTGGCTGATTAAGTTGCAGAGGATGCCCGTTCTCCATCAACCAATCAACACGCTCCCTCATCATCCAATCAACACGCTCGGTTGGCCCTGTAGCAGTCACCTCATGGCGTTTTATTCCATTCTCCCCTCTTTCCTTCATTCTGTCTTTCCTCCCTCCCTCACTACATGTCATCCTGTCTTCAGCGTAGCCACAGTAGTCTTACTCAGTGGGAGAGAGAATTCTCAAAGCCACAATTACCGCAAAGAACTATCAATTTCCCCTTCAATTAACCCTGTGGGGAGAAAGGGAGAGAGGAATGGAGGGGGGAAGAAGAGAGATTCACATTTGTACCTCCTCGGTCCCCCTGGCGGTGCAGTAATAAATGAGGGGCCGAGGCGGAGGAGAGGGGAGAGAGGGTGAGGGGGAAGTGTAACACATCCTCAGTGGTGAACTTGACCCCAGTGCAGGGGGTCAAAGTGGTTACGGTAGAACCAGAGCCCCATCCCCATTACAGCTGAATACAGGCCGGCACAGGCAACTAACGCTAATGCCCACTATATGCTAATAAAGAAGATGGTGGGAGGAGTCTCAAACCACAGCCCAGAGCTGCTGAAAGTGCTCTTCCCTGGGAGATGGAGAGAGGGAATAGGGGGAGAAGGAGAGAAAGGGAAATGGAGAGCAAGGGGTAAAAAAGATAGGAGAAAGAGATGGTAGGGAATGTGAGAGAAAGGGGGAGAAGACGATGGATAGAGAGAAAAGGGGAAGGAGAGGAGGAGAGGAAAAAGGGAAAGGTCTGTTTTTATGACATGAAGAGGGTGTGTGTCTGGGGTTGTGGTTGTTCAGCCGAGCCTTGGCTAACAGCGCTCAGCCCGGAATGACAGGGCATGTCTGCACCCCACCCCCTTTATCCCTCCCTCTCTCCCCCTCTCGCCCCCTCTCTAAGCTGAGCTCCCTGGGGAGGGATCCCAAACCAAAACCAGCCTTCAGCAAAGTTCTGCAGGCAAACTTTCACAAAGCTCCCGAATGCTTGCCTGTCTGCCTGCCCGCCTGGCGACAGAGATGCATGCCAGGGTTTCAACGCAGCCCACCCTCCATCTCCCCCTCCTCTTCTACTGCCCTCTACTCTCAGAAGCTTATGGGCTGTTTGCTGCTGACCTTTCAGATGAAGGGAAACAAGCGGAACCCAGAAACTGCCAATGAGTGATACAGGTTGCATACAGGCTTGTCGACCTTCGCTAAGCTAGCGTATGCAGTCCTGCCGTTGACGGGAGAGAGCACGGGCATTGTCCCACTTGTTTTGCCAAGAGTCAATGGCTGCTTTTCAACTGGGTAATAAATGTTGCTAGTCCTTGAAGAAAAAAATATATTTGTGTTTTCTCCATTACTTGCTGATTGTAAATACTTCAAAAGAAAAACCTCACATAGGAATAAAATATGAAAAAAGACAGATGGAGAAAAAGGAAAATCTAAATCTGTTTAACAGTCATAATGTCGTTTTCATCCAAAGATTTCAAAAGCATTTTTCCCTTTGTGTTTCGTTTCACCTGGGAGCACTATTCTTCAATTCATCCAATGAACGTGTTGGCTAACTAACAGAACACACTATTCAAACATCATATTAAAGTGTCTCTCAATAGATGCATTTAAGCCTCTACTTCATCAATACATACATTTGGCCACATATTTCATTAAATTGAAAAACACTGAAAACATGCTCGTCACTGAGTTGTGAAC
>NC_092163.1:55931085-56003585 GCF_045791955.1 Oncorhynchus clarkii lewisi
TGTGTGTGTGTGTGTGTGTGTGTGTGTGTGTGTGTGTGTGTGTGTGAGGGGGGGGGTATGGACTGAAGGAAAATCCATAACACAAATACAGCTGTCAGACAGAATGCAAAGCCAGCCCAGTAATCAGTCTGGCTGGCCAGACCTATTTATGAGGATTCCATACCACACAAACACACCCGCACACCACACATACACACATTCTGTCAAATGAACAAATCACCAACACACCATCTCTCACCCAAACTTTCTCTCATGTACACAACCCCACCTCATGCCCTATTTATCTACTTCCACAGTCTGTCCATCCATGTCAAATCTCTAAGGTGGCCAAGATGAGTGTACATCACAGTCAGCAGACTGCCAGCTAGCTCCATCCCCACCCAGACACAGACAGGCCGTGCTCAGGTTCTAGAGGTTTATTGTCATAGTGCTTCCTTGTCACAGATTATTGGACTTGTCCCATTTTACTAAAACGCTACATCCACCTCAACCTCTTAGTCCTTTTTCCTGTTCCAGTTTCAGCTCCAGTCATCCCCCTCTCTAGCTCACTGCCCAAACCTACCCCTTCCCTAAGCCTACACCCTGGTCCTGCTCACTGCCCCAACCCTACCCCTTCCCCAAGCCTACACCCTGGTCCTGCTCACTGCCCCAACCCTACCCCTTCCCCAAGCCTACACCCTGGTCCTAATCACAGCCCTACCCCTTCCCCAAGCCTACACCCTGGTCCTAATCACAGCCCTACCCCTTCCCCAAGCCTACACCCTGGTCCTAATCACAGCCCTACCCTTCCCCAAGCCTACACCCTGGTCCTGCTCACAGCCCTACCCCTTCCCCAAGCCTACACCCTGGTCCTGCTCACAGCCCTACCTCTTCCCCAAGCCTACACCCTGGTCCTGCTCACAGTCTTACCTCTTCCCCAAGCCTACACCCTGGTCCTGCTCACAGCCCTACCCCTTCCCCAAGCCTACACCCTGGTCCTGCTCACAGTCCTACCCCTTCCCCAAGCCTACACCCTGGTCCTGCTCACAGCCCTACCTCTTCCCCAAGCCTACACCCTGGTCCTGCTCACAGTCCTACCCCTTCCCCAAGCCTACACCCTGGTCCTGCTCACAGCCCTACCTCTTCCCCAAGCGTACACCCTGGTCCTGCTCACAGCCCTACCCCTTCCCCAAGCCTACACCCTGGTCCTGCTCACAGCCCTACCTCTTCCCCAAGCCTACACCCTGGTCCTGCTCACAGCCCTACCTCTTCCCCAAGCCTACACCCTGGTCCTGCTCACAGCCCTACACTTCCCCGAACATACACCAGCCCTGGTCCTTCTCACTGCTCCAGACCCATCTTCAGCCAAAGGTCCAAGCCCCGGCCAGTCCCCTTTTTCCTCTCTCGCTGGGTCCCTCCATCACTCTCACCATCTCCAGTCTCTCCAATAATGGGTCATAAAGCTGGCCTGTGGCTGCCAAGCTCTCTCAGGAGACACTGATCTAATGCTTCCACACATAATGACCCACGCCTGCCTGCCTGCTACACACATACTGTCATTTCCGTCCTCTTCTCTCTCTCTTTCAGTCTCTTCCTCCATCTATGTCTCTCTCCCATTCCCCAGGCCCATAGGAAGTAGTCGCTTCCTCTCTCTGTGCTGCAGGGTCGCTCCCTCCCACATCCATCAGCTCTTAACAGACTCACATTATGACTCTAACTCTCTATCAAGCTCTCCATGTTCTCTCTCCCTCTCTCCTTCTATGTTCTCTCATTCTCCCTTCGTCTCTCTTCTACAATCAAGACTTCTTGTGCATCACCATAAAATCTGCCCATGGCATCACGACTCTTCTATCTCCCCTTTTCTCTTTTCATTCTCCCACTTTCTTCTGTCTTTCTTCGGACTAGTGATGCTGTCTAAGTCTGATTCTGCTGGCTTTACTTTCCCCAACCCACGGGTCAGCATTTGGCACACAAACACACAGACACATGCACAGAGAAATATTCAGGCCTCCCGTTCTTCCCCATAACAGGTTCAATTAGAACCACATGTGTAATCACGGTTCAGACTAAGGTAATGTGGCAGGGGCTCAACACTCACATCAATCACCTCCCTGATGACCACAGCCAGCAAAACACTACACTCTCATCACCAGCTAGCTAGCTCCACACACAAAACAAACGATCAAACTCCAACCTTTCAATTCCTAATAGAATATATATATATTTTAAATGAAAACACATTCTTCTCACTTTTAGGCTAGCTCCCAAAAAACAACCAACGTATCAGTCATGAACTGTAGAAGCAACCATTTCATTTGGCATTTTTCCACAGAATCAGTTTTAATGGAAGTGCCGTGATGGAGGCAAATATAGGGATATCGACTGGGTCAAATCCTACACATACCTGTGTCATGTATCGCTGGCTTTACACCTCTCTTCAAAAACACTTTGTAGCAGCAGATAAGCCACTCAACCAATGGCAGGAGAGGTTTCATGTACATGGGGAGAGAGAGTTGGATGGACAGAGCGAGTCCAGAGAAAAGTGTTCAGTATTAGCAACTCTCGGGACATTAAAAACTTCACACACACACTACTGTCCATCTCACTTGACTAGAGCCCATATGAATTTAGAATGGCACTCTCTCACACACTCACACAAACACACTCTCTCACACACTCACACAAACACACTCTCTCACACACTCAAACAAACACACTCACAGGTGGGTACTCAAGGTAAGAACACTTATAGTATGTTTATGGACCACCATAATAATGTTGCTGTGCATTAAGCACAACATGGAAGGTTTTGAAGCGGTAAAACAGTCAACACAGTTGTATAATTTGATAGTACAGTAAAGTAGCCACATATTAGTGTGTTTACTGTCCGCCTTCTGACGATCTGGAACATGTTCTAGTCACACCCAGACTCTGACATACGCCCTGTAAAAACCCTGACTACAGCCCCCCCTCCCCCCACACCCAGGCTCTGACATACGCCCTGTTAAAACCCTGACTACAGCCCCCCCTCCCCCCACACCCAGGCTCTGACATACGCCCTGTTAAAACCCTGACTACAGCCCCCCTCCCCCCACACCCAGGCTCTGACATACACTCTGTTAAAACCACGACTACAGCCCCCCCCCCCCCCCCCCCCCCCCCCCCCCCCCCCCCCCCACACCTAGGCTCTGACATACGCCCTGTTAAAACCCTGACTACAGCCCCCCCTCCCCCCACACCCAGGCTACAGCCCCCCCTCCCCCCCTCCCCCCACACCCAGGCGCTGACATACACCCTGTTAAAACCCTGACTACAGCCCCCCCCCCCCCCCCCCCCCCCCCACACCTAGGCTCTGACATACGCCCTGTTAAAACCCTGACTACAGCCCCCCCTCCCCCCACACCCAGGCTCTGACAAACGCCCTGTTAAAACCCTGACTACAGCCCCCCCCCCCCCCCCCCCCCCACACCCAGGCTCTGACATACGCCCTGTTAAAACCCTGACTACAGCCCCCCCCCCCTCCCCCAGACTCTGACATACACCCTGTTGAAACCCTGACTACAGCCCCCCCCCCCAACCAAAACATGTTCAAACACACATAATCATTGTCTATCTGTTCCAACCTGATAGTGTCATCTAATCACTATTACTGGTGTGTTCTGTTTCACTAAATCACTACTGAAACTACAGACACTGTTCATTGTCTATCTGTTCCACCCTGATAGTGTCATCTAATCACTATTACTGGTGTGTTCTGTTTCACTAAATCACTACTGAAACTACAGACACTGTTCATTGTCTATCTGTTCCACCCTGATAGTGTCATCTAATCACTATTACTGGTGTGTTCTGTTTCACTAAATCACTACTGAAACTACAGACACTGTTCATTGTCTATCTGTTCCACCCTGATAGTGTCATCTAATCACTATTACTGGTGTGTTCTGTTTCACTAAATCACTACTGAAACTACAGACACTGTTCAGCAAACAGTGAGCAGACTTTTGCTTTCCTTTTACTAAATACACCATCATAGAAAGTACAAAAACATTTTACACACTACACAGATAGAAGAAATATATTCTTCACGACACAGAAAATTCTGCAATATCAGGAACTCAACAAATCAGAAGAGAAAATGTGTGAGAAAAAGACGGCCAGGACAAATTCAACAACAGGACATGAAAAACACTCAGCTGCAGAGGATAATCATTTTTAAAAAGTGTCTGATTCTACCGTCTGCAGCTGAACACACACACACAACAGCAGACAGAGCGGCAAGAGAGTCAGCCTTTTTCTGACACCTAGCTTCCTGCCTGTGTCCACTTCATTTCCAAATCACTTCTTTCGCCTCTTAAATACCCTCTCTTTTCTTTCATTATATTCTTTATTTTTCTCAAAATTCTAATTTTCTCAAACTGCTTTTTTCACATATTCTTTATTATTATACTCTTCTTATCTAAAATATTCTTATTTTTCTTAGAGAGCAAATAGATAGAAAAGTAATAAAGTACTTTTAGTACATCTAATTTCCTAATAATTACTAGGCAACTACCATCTTAAATAGAGTGGAAAATGTCCCCCTCTCCTTTTCTCCCATGCATGCAGAGAGGAGAGACCTTCACTGCTCCAGTCCAGCCCAATAGCAGGTTCTGTATGACTGTTTGAGCTGAGGCGCTTCAATAATGATAATAGAGTCATTCAAACACTTATATCTCAAGCCACTTGAAATTATGTCATATCTTCAGTATATGTGGCCCATGCAGGAATAAAACCTCAACTCTGGAATGACAATTATCAAGCTCCATCCAAATGAGCCATCACAACCAGGTTCTCCTCCGTCTTAAAGACTGGTGTGGATCTCTACAGCACATAACACACAGAGAACACACTGCGGAGAGAGCTTCATGCTCTCCCTCACCATCAACTCTAAAGCTATTCCAAAGAAGGAATCAGTTCAGTTGACTTTTCCCAACACTTTGGTTATGAGCAGAGTAAAATAAAAGTAGAAAAGAACAAAAAAATAGAATAACACAATCAGAAAGATTAAATTAGGTCAATTAAATTAAAATACAATCTGGACATACCTACAGGAGGTGAACTGCTTTTAGTCAAATATAAAACGTTTTAAAATACCCTTTTTAAAAAGTGCCTGGTTTTAATTAATTAGTTATTAGGCCTATTAATTTGGTTATTCAGTTGGAAATTCCCTTCAATTTCTTATATTCTTAATTAATAAAAACTGGAAACTTATTTTATAAATAACCCTCTGATCTCGTCAGAGAAGAAAATCAGACCGGATGTGTTTGTGAACAATTAAAAGACAACTTGAACGGCAATCCTGAAGTTCTACGGGTGTGAATATATTTTATGCCACCACACATACCACCAACCAAATCCATGTTTTCCTGCCTGGCAGGAGAGTTATTACACGGCTATAAAATGTGAAATACAGCTCTTTCATTCCAGCTAAATATTCTATTAAACCTCCATCAGTGTGGTGCAATTAAAACTGTGTCACCGTCGCGTTGCGGAAATGCCACCGGTGGCACGCTCAGCCTCGGAGAGAAGGACAGGGGGACAGGAGCCACAAAACAACAGGGGACAAGGAGAGAGGGAGGGAGGGAGAGAGCGAGGCAGGGGGAACACACTAAATAAAATTAATTATGCCAAATGCGCCCCAGCGTCCATCAATCAAGAGGAAATAACGGCCATGTCAGCGCGCGCCCATATGATCTGCCTTTTTCTTTTTAATGTCAGACAGACCGACAGCACCGCGCTGCAACCAACAGCAATTAATTGTCATTTCATTTCTCCCTCCATCCCTCCATCATGCGGGACATCACTCCGTCTGACATGCGGGACTGTCCCAGATGAAGGCTGATATTTAGTCTAGAGCGCTCAGGGACGGTGATTTAGGGAGATTTATGGGTGTGCTCAAATGTAGAAAATCAACCGCAACAAGGTAGGCGGTGGTGTCTGACAACTTCTAGGCCTACATAGCCTTGTTTGAGACAGTGAAATTATTTTAAAATGAATTATAAATGTATTGATTTAGTAGAAAGCAGATTTCGAAATGATTGAAATTATTTTGTAGGAAATTATAAAACAAACAAAAAATTGCGTAACAGGATATGATGAATGAATTAATGTTAGTGAACAAATCCCTAAACCCTGCACTCTCAAATGTCTCCTCACAAAAGCTCAGCTTAAAAGTTTAAAATGAGTAGGCTATTTGTTCTTGTGCATCGGACGCGTCCGACTATTCTGTTGATTTGGCCTACAGCACCCGCTTGCCTAATTTTCAACACATGTATAACTTTTTTTAAATTTGTGGATAACATTTGTATTCATATTCCCAATAGGTCTACATTTAATAAGCGTCAGTTGCTTAATACAGATTTTCATAAATAAATATAATAAATATTGTGAGAACGTTTGTCTATCCTTTGTCTTTGGAGTTATAGGCTACAATTATTCCTACCTATAAAAAAAAATGAAGAAGTTATTCTAATAACGGTAATAACGGAATCCTTTCTGCTTTTCATGCATTTGGCTTTTATATCTGATGTCAAATTATTCAGACTGTCGGTATAGCCGATTCTGATAAATAGATTATGCATGATTAATAACCGATAATTATCAACGTGTTAAATTATTCCTATGCACTTCATGCCAACTTTGATTTTGAAGCACAATTTCACGTAGGCCTATCACTAGCAGTAGGCCTATAACCTATTGTTTGATAAACGGAACCAATAACAATAATCTGCTGTTTCAGTAGCCTTCTATTACATTTGATCCAATTGTGATTAAAATAAGAGGGACACTATCATAAAGACCGTGAGACCAACTGTCCATAGGCTACCATCCAAGTCAGGAAATTGCAAGCCCAATAGCTGCAGACAAAACAGTTTAAAAGAGGACTGGTAAACTATTTGATCTAAACGTTTTTCCGTGAAAACGAAATATTTGAGCAAATATTTACATTTAGGCCTATTAGTCTTATTGTGTAAATTGAATCTAAAATAAGCAAAAGGCCTAATATTAGGCTAAATGCGAGCCCTTAATATACATGTTTCATTCAAAATTCAACGATCCGAGATCGATTAAGGCCTCATTCGGTGTGTGGTGAACCGGCATTCAATGATCAGAAGGAATTCAAAACGATGGCCGAATGGGTGTGTAAAATTAACACCAGTTATTGGAGGGGCGTTTATAATCAGTTATTTCCAATTGACTCTTTTAGCGTTCGGGCGGCTGAGCACCTCCGTGCATTTCTTAATTTCAGTCAAATTCACTCCGGATATCTTTGCATCTTTGTCTGAAAAGTTTTGTTGTTTAATGAGCGAGCGTTTGTGAACCTGACACCTTCCATAAGCCGCGAGGCAGCACGCTGCCGCTGCCCTCCAGTCTACAACTCTTAGGCTATTTCATACCTAAAGTAAAGAAATAAAAAGCAATTCACTAATAAAGTATATGGATTTCATATTAAAACTGAAATATGTTATTTTGATAGCACGTGTTTATCTAGGGGAGAGGCCGCGAGAAAATCGCTAGTGTGTCCTTGCCATTTTCAACGAACTTTTTCTATTGTAGATTATGAAAAACGGCTTCATAGTGTATGGTCTGAAAAGTGGCTGATCTACCGTTTCATGTGTAGACTATAGTGGATGCCAGCCTTGCTGAAACTCACATTATACAATAATAGCCTAGTCACTAACCTAACTTAATCGATATTTGGTTGTTATTGGTTTATGTTGAAAACAATGACAGCCGCAAACAAGTCCAATTGTTGCAGTGTTCTGATTCAATAACACGCGCGCACACTTTCACTTTTGGAGAAACACACGCACAGAGAAAGTGAGAGAGAGAGAGAGAGAGAGGAGAAGAGAGGAAAAGTAGACGGAAGAAGAATATGTAGATAAGTGTATCAACCTGTTCTTGAATTCTGAAGAAGTCAACTTTCACACCAGTGGTTGGACCATGTGGACAGCCCCGTTTCAGCTCAGCGCAACACCACCCGACGAGTCCACTCTCGGCGACCAAGACGCAAACCAAACAGAACTAAAACTGATCAATCTTGGAATCTAAGATTGGTATCGCAGGACCATTACGTTCAACTACAACCGTGTTCGTTATAATTAGTCCGTCCTTGCTTCCTTTCTTTCCCTTTTGTTGTGCGTCCTCTCTCTCTCTCTCGGAGTGGGCACTGTAGTGAAGTCAGAACAATACTAGACTAGCTAGTTTCACTAACTCACACACAGGCTGCATGCGCAGCCCTCCGGGAAGTTGATGGAGAGAAAGCACGGAGCTTTTCGGGCTGTTCGTGGCCTCCCCTTACTCTGTTTTGATCCTGCTATCTCGCTGTTATTCAGATCCTAACCCCTCCACAAGTCCCAATGACGATACTCGATTCAGTTTTTGGCATCCCTTCTGTCGCTCGCTCGTTCGCTGGTAAATCAGTGATGAATTACTCGGGTTGTGTGTTGGTTGAGGATATGTTGGGGGACAGTTTGCTCTCTACCGTAATGCCTCTAAAATATGTGCGCGTTCACATCTCGCCGTGACTCACTAGTGGCGGAGCATAATAAGAAAACACTGCACATGAAGGCAGCCAGTGCGAGGTGCCAGACTGGAAGTGCGTGCGCGCGTGCGTGCGTGTGTGTGAGCGCCTCGCCTGGTGAAGGCACTGATCTTTTGACCTCTGCATCGCGGCTGAGTTTGTCTATTGTGGAGCCAAGCAGCAACAGATGTTCCTCTATACAGAGAGAAACCTTGGAAACTGTTAACAACAAAGTATTCTCTAAACAACAACGCCATTATTTTATTTTATTTGATAGAGTTACATAAGATTAATGAGATATTCAATATGTGAAGGCCAAGTTTCACTTGACTCCTCCTGAACTATTTCCTAGTTTAGTGCTTTCATTTGCTAATTGACATAATCTGGGTCAAGAAAAAATGTCAGGAAGACTGACTCAGGAGCTGTTTAAAGAGTGACTGCCCCTATAAACCAACAAATCTCTTTGAAAACGGTCAATGTGGTATCGATAAGAGTCTGAAAAAAAATGTATTTTAGTGTCAAAATCGACTACAAAGTTTAAATAGAAAATGTTTGGTTATAAAGTCAGTCTTGTCAAAATTCAGAGTTTGGAACCTGAGTGTGTCAATGGGTAAATGAAGGTTGGGTTCGGACTACAATTATGTCAACAATTCATGCCCCCTTTTCCCTATTGACTTCTCTAGGGTAGTGGGCAGCATTTGGAATTTTGGATGAAAAGTGTGCCCAAATTAAACTGCCTTCTACTCAGGCCCAGAAGATGGGATATGCATATAATTAGTAGATTTGGATAGAAAACACTCTAAAGTTTCCAAAACGGTTAAAAATTATGCCTGTGAGTATAACATAACTGATTTGGCAGGCGAAAACCTGAGAAAAATCCATTCAGGAAGTAGGAGGTTTTCGGATATAAAGAGAGACTTTATCGAACAAAAGGAACATTTATTGAATAAATTAATGTCTTCTGAGTGCCCACCATATGAAAATCATCAAAGGTAAGGGATTAATTTTATCTCTATTTCTGACTTGTGTAACTCTTCTACTTGGCTGGTTACTGTTTGTAATGATTTGTCTGCTGGGCTATGTTCTCAAATAATTGTAAGGTATGCTTTCGCCGTAAAGCATTTTTGAAATCTGACACCGTGGTTGGATTCACAAGAAGTTAATATTTTAACCTATGTAAAATAGTTGTATCTTTTCTGAATTTTTATAATGAGTATTTCTGTATTTGAATTTGGCGCACTGCAATCTCACTGGATGTTGGCCAGCTGGGACGCTAGCGTCCCACATACCCTAGAGAGGTTAACTGGTGTTTTCTGGGAAAGACTGTGCGAATTTGCTTTGCATGGGTGGGCGGAAACCTCTACTTAGTAGGACCAATGGAATGGTCAAAAATGAGCCAACCCCACACACCCGGGGCACCGCGTCGCGCAAAATGAACTCGCCCACTGAAACATCTTTCCCAGACAAGACCTGTGGTTAGTACTTGCCCTGGTTCGGGAAATAGCTGCCAGTGAAAATAGGCTTCCATGAAGTTGTTCAACAATCTTGGGCAGATGGCTAGGATATGGATTACATCCGACTAGTTTTGTTTATAGCTAACTAGGGCTCCCGAAAAGCGCAGCGGTCTATGGCACTGCATCTCAATGCTAGAGGTGTCACTACAGACCCTGGTTTGAATCCAGGCTGTACCCCAACTGGTTGGGAGTACCATAGGGTGGCTCACAATTGGCCCAGTGTCATCTGAGTTTGGGATAGGCCGGTATAGGCCGTCATTGTAAATAAAAATGTGTTCTTAACTGACTAGACTAGTTAAATAAAGTGTTTTTTTTAAATTAAAACATGTCATTATTTGATAGGATATGCCGCTATGATACTGTGATGTAACCAGCTAAATACAGTTGAAGTCGGAAGTTTACATACACCTTAGCCAAATACATTCAAACTCAGTTTTTCACAATTCCTGACGTTTAATCCTGATAAAAAATTCCATGTCTTAGGTCAGTTAGGATCACCACTTTATTTTAAGAATGTGAAATGTAAAAATAGTAGAGAAAATGATTTATTTCAGCTTTTACTTCTTTCATCACATTCCCAGTGGGTCAGAAGTTTACATACACTCAATTAGTATTTCGTAGCGTTGCCTTTAAAATGTTTAACTTTGGTCAAACGTTACGGGTAGCGTTACACAAGCTTCCCATAACAAGTTGGGTGAATTTTGGCCCATTCCTCCTGACAGAGCTGGAGTAACTGAATCAGGTTTGTAGGCCTCCTTGCTCGCTCACGCCTTTTCAGTTCTGACCATACGTTTTCTTTAGGATTTCGGTCAGAGATTTGTGATGGCCAATCCAAAACCTTGACTTTGTTGTCCTTAAGCCATTTTGCCACATCTTTGGAAGTATGCTTGGGGTCATTGTCCATTTGGAAGACTAATTTGCAACCAAGCTTTAACTGATGTCTTGAGATGTTGCTTCAATATATCCACATAATTTAACTTCCTCATGATGCCATCTATTTTGTGAAGTGCACCAGTCCCTCCTGCAGCAAAGCACCCCCACAACAAGATGCTGCCACCCCCATGCTTCACTGTTGGGATGGTGTTCTTTGGCTTGCAAGCCACCCCCTTTTTTCTCCAACCATAACGATGGTCATTATGGCCATAATGTGCTATTTTTGTTTCATCAGACCAGAGGACATTTCTCCAAAAAGCACGATCTTTGTCCCCATGCGCAGTTGCAAACCGTAGTCTGGCTTTTTTATGGCAGTTTTGGAGCAGTGGCTTCTTCCTTGCTGAGCAGCCTTTCAGGTTATGTCGATATATGACTCGTTTTACTGTGGATATAGATACTTTTGTACCTGTTTCCTCCAGCATCTTCACAGAGTCCTTTGCTGTTGTTCTGGGATTGATTTGCACTTTTCGCACCAAAGTACGTTCATCTCTAGGAGACGGAACGCGTCTCCTTCCTGAGCAGTATGATGGCTGCGTGGTCCCATGGTGTTGATACTTGCGTACTATTGTTTGTACAAATAAATGTGGTACCTTCAAGAGTTTGGAAATTGCTCCCAAGGATGAACCAGACTTGTGGAGGTCTACATTTTTTTCTGAGCTCTTGCCTGATTTATTTAGATTTTCCCATGATGTCACGCAAAGAGGCACTGAGTTTGAAGGTTGGCCTTGAAATACATCCACAGGTACACCTCCAATTGACTCAAATTATGTCAATTAGCCTATCAGAAGCTTCTAAACCCATGACATAATTGTCTGGAATTTTTCAAACTGTTTAGAGACACAGTCAACTTAGTGTATGCAAACCTCTGACCCACTGGAATTGTGATACAGTGAATTATAAGTGAAATAATCTGTCTGTAAACAATTGTTGGAAAAATAACTTGTGTCATGCACAAAGTAGATGTCCTAACTGACTTGCCAAAACTATAGTTTGTTAACAATACATTTGTGGATTGGTTGAAAAACGAGTTTAAATGACTCCAACCTAAGTGTATGTAAACTTCAGACTTCAACTGTATACTAACCCTCCTCTATCCACATATACTATCCCTCCTCTATCCACTATCATATGACCCTCATGCATGGCAATGCCACCAGCCATAGTGCTCATTCTGTGCATGAATTCCTGCAAGACAGGGATGTCAGTGTTCTGCCATGGCCAGCGAAGAGCCCAGATCTTAATCCCATTGAGCACATCTGGGACCTGTTGGATCGGAGGGTGAGGGCTAGGGCCATTCCCACAAGACATGTCCCGGAACTTGCAGTTGCCTTGGTAGAAGAGTGGGATAACATCTCACAGCAAGAACTGGCAAATAGGGTGCAGTCCATGAGGAGGAGATGCACTGCAGTAGTTAATGCAGCTGGTGGCCACCCCAGATACTGACTGTTACTTTTGATTTTGACCCCCCTTTGTTCAAGAACACATTATTCCATTTCTGTTAGTCACATGTCTGTGGAACTTGTTCAGTTTATGTCTCAGTTGTTGAATCTTGTTATGTTCAATCAAATATTTACACATGTTAAGTTTGCTGAAAATTAACACAGTTGACAGTGAGAGGACGTTTCTTTTTTTTGCTGAGTTTATAACAATGTGCAAATATCACACTTGCCTTTTATCCTTTATTGTCATTAACAAAAGACAATTAAAAGTCATAGATGTGTCTTGTATAATTTTAGTACAAGGTCTTTCCCATTTCACACTCTGAATTTAAATACTGTATCGACGACATAGCTCATCATAATAGTTCTACTACTGTACACCACATATTTATTCATACACTGGATTCATAACATAGCTTACTCTAATATACTGTATCTACTGCTGTACAAATAATTCTTAGCTGATCTTGTTTACAATTCTCCGGTATACATATACTGTAGATTGCATTTGATTACTAGCTGCTGTCAGCTTAGCTAAATACAAGGTCATCGCAGATGACCAACTGACTAACTGAATTAGCTAACCATCTTCAGATGGCAAGTCAGGGGAGAAGTCCTTAACTTAAAACTTTTTTCCCCATACGGAAAAATTATATATTGACATATATTTCAACAACAAATATCAGATATCTAAATATATGTTTAAGCCTTATATGTACATACAGTATATTTAAATATACAATATATTTATATTTAAATATACAGTACCAGTCATAAGTTTGGAAACACCTACTCATTCAAGGGTTTTTGTTAAATTTGACTATTTTCTGTATCGTAAAATAATAGTGAAGACATCAAAACTTTGAAATAACACATATGGAATCATGTAGTACCCAAAAAAAGATTTAGACAAATCTAAATATTCTTCAAAGTAGCCACCCTTTGCCTTGATCACAGTTTTACACAGTCTTTGCATTCTCTCAACCAGCTTCACATGAAATGCTTTTCCAACCGTCTTGAAGGAGTTCCCACATATGCTGAGCACTTGTTGGCTGCTTTTCCTTCACTCTGCGGTCCAACTCAACCAAAACCATCTCAGTTGGGTTGAGGTTGGTTGATTGTGGAGGCCAGGTCATCCAGAAATCTCACATTTGGACTCATCAGACCAAAGGACAGATTTACACCGGTGTAATGTCCATTGCTCATGTTTCTTGGCCCAAGCAAGTCTCTTCTTATTATTGGTGTCCTTTAGTAGTGATTTCTTTACAGCAATTCGACCATGATGGCCTGATTCACACAGTCTCCTCTGAACAGTTGATGTTGAGATGTTTCTCTTTCTTGAACTCTGTGAAGCATTTATTTGGGCTGCAATTTCTGAGGTGCAGTTAACTCTAATGAAGTTATCCTCTGCAGCAGAGGTAACTATGGGTCTTAATTTCCTGTGGCGGTCCTCATGAAAGCCAGTTTCATCAGAGCGCTTGATGGTTTTTGTGAATGCACTTGAAGAAACGTTCAAAGTTCTTGACATTTTCCAGATTGACTGACCTTCATGTCTTAAAATAATGATGGACTGTTGTTTCTCTTTGTTTATTTGAGCTGTTCTTGCCATAATATGGACTTGGTCTTTTACCAAATAGGGCTTCTGTATACCACCCATACCTTGTCACAACACAATTGATTGGCTCAAAGGCATTAAGAAGAAAAGAAATTCCACAAATCAACTTTTAACATGGCACACCTGTTACTTGATTTGCATTCCAGGTGACTACCTCATGAAGCTGGTTGAGAGCATGCCAAGAGTGTGCAAAGCTGTCATCAAGGCAAAGGATGGCTACTTTGAAGAATCTCTAATATAACATATATTTTGATTTGTTTAACACTTTGTTGGTTACTACATGATTCCATATGTGTTATTTCATAGTTTGGATGTTTTCACAATTATTCTACAAAGTAGAAAATAGTAAAAATAAAGAAAAACAGTTGAATGAGTAGGTGTGTCCAAACTTTTGACTGGTACTGTATATTCATGTTCAAGTGTCTTTTCGAAAAATAAAAAGCTAATGTATTGTTTATTATATTTTGTTAGTGGCAGGTAGGCTATACACAAATAGCTGCAGAATTTATGTTAAACTACAACTCAATGATCAAGCGTTTGCATGCAGAATGTCACTTTGGGAACCTAATGCTGAGGTACAAGAGGTTGAAAGAGACTCAACATTTTTATCGGGGTAGAGAAGGTTATGAGGTGTGAGTGTATTTGATTGATTTATATATTTGATCATTACAATTCTAAATATGTTTAAATACACTGAGTTTAACAAACATTAGGAACACCTTCCTAATATTGAGTTTTTGCCCTCATAACAGCCTCAATTCGTCAGGGCATGGACTCTACAAGGTGTTGAAAGCGTTCCACAGGGATGCTGGCCCATGTTGACTCCAATGCTTCCCACAGTTGTGTCAAGTTGGCTGGATGTCCTTAAGGTTCTTAATGTTTTGTATACTCAGTGTATATTTATATTGTACAATTATAATACACATTTTCTGCATGGTTTTATAGCAAAGTTATCTTAGCTTACCTTGCTGTCACTACACTAACGTTACTGCTCTTGTTGTTGTTATTGAATGGAAAAGAAGCAATAAGTTATAAGAAGAGCTTAGAATCATTTCTGTCTCGCTATAAAACCTGATTGTGCTTTCACTCTAAGCTTTTAACATGAGAGAATGCTGGCAGTCCGTCAGGCGCCCCCTTGACAATAGGCCACGACTGCCCTAAATCATAACGCCTTCATTAGCTTGATCAATACCGCCAAAGAGGTGTTTGGGGGGGGGGGGGGGGGCTGAAGTGATCAGTACAGTGGCCTTATTCTCACAGACCGACTACACCTCACAGAACACCCCCAACACACACACACCATACACCTCCTGCCCCACCTCCCTAACACAGACACACACACACACCAAAAACACTTTGTTCAGACACCAAAAACACTTTGTTCTGATCACAGCCATACATTTGCTGTGGATTGATCAGTTTTAATTGGAGTGACTGAATGGTAATGACAGATACATTTTTCACTGTGTCAGACTATGAGTTGATGAAGGTGTTAAATAGCCTGGGTATCTGCTTGTTCCTACACTCAATAACCTTGTACTGTGGCAGGCCTGGGTATCTGATTTCCTGCACTCAATAACCAGACACTATGGCTAACCTGGGTACCTGTCTTCCTACATGACTCCAACACCTTCATTAAGTTTGCTGACGACACTACAGTGGTAGGCCTGATTACTTACAACGATTAGACAGCCTATAGGGAGGAGGTCAGAGACCTGGCAGTGTGGTGCCATGACAACAACCTCTCTCTCAACTCGATCAAGACAAAGGAGATGATTGTGGACTACAGTAAAAGGAGGACCAAGCATGCCCCCATTCTCATCGACGAGGCTGTAGTGGAGCAGGTTGAGAGCTTCAAGTTCCTTGGTGTCCACATCACCAACAAACTATCATGGTCCAAACTCACCAAGACAGTCATGAAGAGGGAATGACATCGCCTATTCCCCTTCAAGAGACTGAAAAGATTTGGCATGGGTCCTCAGATCCTCAAGAAGTTCTACAGCTGCACCATCGAGAGCATCCTGACTGGTTGCATCACCGCATGGTATAGCAACTGCTCAGCCTCCGACCGCAAGGCACTACAGAGGATAGTGCGTACGGCCCAGTACATCACTGGAGCCAAGCTTCCTGCAATCCAGGACCTCTATATGTCAGAGGAAGGCTCTAAAAATTGCCAAAGACTCCAGCCACCCCAGTCATAGATTGTTCTCTGTGCTACCGCCCGGCAAGCGGTACCGGAGCCCCAAGTCTAGGTCCAAAAAGCCTCTTAACAGCTTCTACCCCCAAGCCATAAGTCTCCTGAATAGCTAATCAAATGGCTATCCGGACTATTTGCATTGTCCCCACCCCAGCCCCCATTTTTACACTGCTGATACTCTCTGTTTATTATCCTTGCATAATCACTTTACCTCTACCTACATGTACATGTATATTACCTCAAATACCTCAAGTAACCGGTGCCCCCGCAAATTGATTCTGTACCGGAACTCCCTGTATATTGCCTTGCCAATGTTATTTTATTGTTGCTCCTTAATTATTTGTTATTTTTATATTTTTATAATTTAAATTTTTAATTTAATTTAATTATTTTTACTCCAGTTTATTTTAGTAAATACTTTCTTAACACTTTATTTTCTTATAACTGCATTATTGGTTAAGGGCTTGTAAGTAAGCATTCGGTGCATGTGAAAAATGCAATTTGATTTGATTTGATTAACTTTACACTATAGCTAGCCTGGGTACCTGACTGTTCCTACCTTCAATAACCTAACCTGGGTACCTGAGTTCCTATGCTCAATAACCTTACACTGTGGCTGTGAAAACGAGTGTGCTGATTGTGGTGACACGGGCAGTTCATATTGGATGAAGAGTTGGTTCAAGCATAAAGGAGTAACGTATTGAGGATGGTACAACTCCTCCAGGTGTAGGAAAGTGTTCAGCAGTTTTTTTGTACAGTAACTAGGTATTGTAATGCATGTACAAATTCCAATATGTGACTCATTTCAGGAAACTAGGCACATGTCACGTGTCACTACTTCACAGGAGAGGCAGTTGAATGTTGTTTTTTTTTTTTTATCTAAATGCGTTTTTTTTACAGAAATGCTTTCTGGAACATGTGAGCTTTCATGTGCCTTAATAACAAACTTGGATGCCATCTGTAAATAAGGATACAATTGTTAATTTACGAGTCTAGTTGGTTTAGTCAAATAAAAGGTCAGGAACCTTCCCGCTAGCCATGATTGGCTGAGATAATGAGTGGGCTGGACATGCAAAGAGATGAGTTTGGATTGGTCTGCCATGTAACACGCTTCTGTCTATATTGAGCGGCTCAGTATGTGTAGGTAATCCTTTCTAACGCAGATTTTTTTTTAAAGATAGCTCTCAACTTTCTGGAGGACTGAGTTTTGAAATCAGTGGAATGCCCGGTGGAAGCAAAGTATGATAACTAATGAGATGGAGAAAATTCAGGTGTTTGATTGCAAATGCAGAGGGAGTCTAAAAGAGAACACAGAATGTTGTTGAATAAAACACCTGTCTCTGGATTACATCTTCAAACTAAGGGCAACCGTGGCATCAGTGACAAAGAGGGAGAAGCTTTCATCCATGTAAACGGGCAAGGGGGTCTAGCTAGCTACCTTTTCAGATATTATATGTTTCAAATGTTGTCAGAAAGTCATTTTCATTGCATGTTAAAGCATGCACAGTAGGCTAGCTAGCTAGTGTTAGCTGGCTAGGTGGCTCGCTAGCTAATGTTATGTGTATGACCTGTGTTAGTAATATTATTTGTATCTCAGAGCCATTTGCATTGCTAGTTATAGCCTAATGTTAGCTAGCTAACATTGAACCTAGTTGGTTATCGTTTAGCTACCTGTAGATTCATGCAGGGTAAGAACGTTGGGATTAGTGTTCATTGTTTTTCTAGCTATCTAGCTACTTGTCCAAACAAAATACTCTACTATGCAAGTAAACATTTCACTGTACCTTTTACACCTTCTGTATCCTGTGTATGTGACAGAAAACATTGATTTTATTTGATATAGTGTGTGTTTTCCAGAGATGATAATGGGAAGAACAACAGTACCTACACCAAAGTCAAATTAGAATATAACGTTAGGCCAACAATGCAGTTTACAAGTTCTAAAATTCTCTGGTAGAATGCCCTGCTTTTATTTCATCACACTCACAACCGTAATCTATTTTTTTTAAATGAGCTTGCCATTAACTTGTAAATAATGATCTTGTTGTGAGTTTATTTTCCTGTAATAATGAATGATATGTCGATAGACGTTGTATAAACCAGGCTTTAGTCTTGAAATCTTTGGTTGTTTAGTACACAACGATACTCACTGTTTAGCACATGGCTTCACATGTGAATCCTTAAATAGATTGGTGTGGCTTCGGCTTAAAGGGGTGTGAACAATGTTGAATGGGTGTAGACAAATTAGAGCTCTCCAATAGGTGTACCAAAACATTCAAGGGCCATTTTCTCAGTTGATCAATTTTCAAAGCAGAATTACTTTCCCATTGTTCTTCAACTGCAGTGTATGATATAATATTTTCTAGATCTGAGTTTACTGTACTTTTATACAATATAAAAATCACAATTTAAATGTTTTCTACATAAGACCGAATCGAACCGGTTGGTCACATATGCAATCACACCACATAATAAAAATGTGCAGGCCTACCTATAATTATAATCAACCTATAATTTGTGACATTTATTATGAAGGAGTTTTGAAAAGTGAGTCCCTGTTCTAAAAGGCATAATTTAAGAGTAATGTAAGACTAACACATGTAAGACTAACACATGTAAGACTAACACATGTAAGACTAACACATGTAAGACTAACACATGTAAGACTAACACATGTAAGACTAACACATGTAAGACTAACACATGTAAGACTAACACATGTAAGACTGACACATGTAAGACTGACACATGTAAGACTAACACATGTAAGACTAACACATGTAAGACTAACACATGTAAGACTAACACATGTAAGACTAACACATGTAAGACTAACACATGTAAGACTAACACATGTAAGACTGTTTGTTTGTTCATTTACACTTTGTACCAGGGAAAATATATACACAAAAACTGATACACAGGTCTAAAATTATCCTCACGATTCATCTCAGGTGATGCATACAAAAGGCTGCTTGTTTACTGGTGACTGTGTGTGTGTGTGTGTGTGTGTGTGTGTGTGTGTGTGTGTGTGTGTGTGTGTGTGTGTGTGTGTGTGTGTGTGTGTGTGTGTGTGTGTGTGTGTGTGTGTGTGTGTGTGTGTGTGTGTGTGTGTGTGTGCATGCTCGCCGAGCACAGTGCCAATATGATGTGTTTACTCTCTCTGGCAGAGCAGAGGAATGCAAAGGGAGTCCTGCCTCTCTGATGCAGATTGTTTGTGTGTGTTTATGTTTGTTTGTTATGTTGGTTGGCTGGTTGTTTGTTTCTGGGTTACATCAAGTCCTTGGAAACAGTCAAAGGAGTAAACAGACTGGGTAGACAGAAATGTCCTAGTAATCACCAGCAGGGCCAAGCCAGGCCAACATAGACTAGACCAGGCCAGGCTATAAACAATGACAGATCATGTCTGTGGAAACGTAACCCTTGGAGCGTGTTTGGACCCTCCTGTAGCCTCCATTTAAGAGTGCTGTGGCACTGTAAAGGGGACCTGCTTTATAATATATTTATCTCATTTTATGAATGAATTGACAAAAACACTGTTGGGCACTTTCACTTCCACCCGTTTCCCACTCCCATTTAGTATACGTCTCTGTGTTAATCACGGGTAATAATTATCGAAGTGGACAGGTAATTAAATTAAAGCATAATTGGCTACATGAGTTGGCTGTAGTACAACATTTCCCCTTATAATGAAAGAGAAATATGGGAGCATTCACCCAGACTGTCAGAGCTGAAAACACCACGCTTCCTCCTTGACACCCTCACACTGCCTTTGAAAGAGGAGAGAGAGAGTAAAGGAGAAGGTGAGTGTGTTAAGTTGTCCATGTGTGTGTCACAGTGGAGGCTCCTCAGTGGAGGAAGTGGAGGACCATCCCCCTCAGTGAATTTCATAAAAACATTTAAGTTATCCTTTTTAGATAAAACTATACTAAATGTATTCACGTCACCAAATAATTTATTAAAACACGTTTTGCAATTAAGGTCTACAGTAGTCTCAACAACACTCTGTAGAGTAGCACCATGGTGTAGCCGGAGGACAGCTATCTTCTGTCCTCCTCTGGGTACATGGACTTCAATACAAAACCTAGGAGGCTCATGGTTCTCACCCACTTCCATAGACTTACACAGTAATTATGACAACTTCCGGAGGACGTCCTCAAACCTATCAGAACTCTTGCATTATGAACTGACATGTTGTCTACCCAATCAAAGGTTCAGAGATTTAATCTAGTACTGAAATCATAATGTGGGTGAGTAGTTGATTCAAAGACAGAGAAATACAATAGTTTAACAGTTTTTAACAAATTAATTTATTCTAATACGAAAGAGAAGCAAGAGAGAGTTAGAGAGAGATTTTGTCATTTTTTTTCACTTTCAGTTTCACTTACTTAGCTAGCAAATGCAGCTAGCTAGTTCAGCCTACTCAAACACCCTGCTCAAACAGAGGAATGATATGTTAGCTAGCTGGCTTTGACTATCCAACACAACACTGTAACTCTTCCAAGTCAAGGTAAGCGTTTGGTTTTACTAATTTATTACCACTGGGGCCCACCAGTGTAAATGCTAAACTGCTAACTGACTATACATTGTAAAGTTACTGCATGATTGTAACGGGTTTACTAACGCGTTACTAGTAGTTCTGTTAGCTTTGTTGACTATGACGTTGTGTCACTGTCTGTCACCTCAACATTTTCTCTTGACCTGTGTGCACCTACGTTGTAATCATTCATAGGCTAGGTTGTAGAAACCTCATGATAGTTATAGGGAACATTTTAGTATCATGTACTGTAGTAGACTAAACCTATCAATGTTATGTTGAACTGGGTGAATGGAATATGAATGACTGTCTTCTAATATGCTGTAATAGAAATGAGGCCAGGCTCATGAAAAAAATGTGTCCTCCATCATAAACATCAATGACCGCCGCTGGTTTGTAGGAATGTGTGTTACCTCGCTTATGTGTGTGTGAAAGAGAGAGAGGTTGTTTGTGTGTGTGTGTGTGTGTGTGTGTGTGTGTGTGTGTGTGTGTGTGTGAGAGAGAGAGAGAGAGAGAGTGAGAGAGATTGTTTATGTGTGTGTGTGTGTGTGTGTGTATGTTTGTGTGCGTATGCGTTTGTGTGTGTCAGTGAGAGGGGGATGTTTGTGTGTATGTTTGTGTGTGTCAGAGAGAGGGGGATGTTTGTGTGTGTTTGTGTGTGTGGTAACTGCATGAAAAAAATAGCATCTTTAAAAAGCCATCTGGGAGCGATGTAGTAAAATAAAACGACAATAAAATAAAAGTTACTGCTGCTGATATTTACAAACAATCCCCAAATCCCCAAACTGCCCTGAGAATCAAACCCAGACTGGAACACACACACACACACACACAGAGAGAGAGAGAGAGAGAGAAAGAGAGCACATAAACACAAATACACATGCTTATGCAAACACAGACGCACAGGCCCTGTGGTTTTTACAGAGTCAACAACAACAGCAGACTGTGGTTGAGCAGAACTAGTGATATCAGACATGGCTGGTTGCATTGGAACAATATCATCATATGGAAGGACTTGCATTTATACAGCTCATTTATCCAACTCAATGCACTTTATGTATGGAGCTATCTCAGTCCTTCTATCATACGTGTCTGTAGCTAACAACCATCTGGCACCACCTATAGCACCCATCCCATTAGAACTAGGGAAGTGATCATGCACTGTAAAAAAAATATGTATATATATATATTAATTGTAAGGCAACCAGGTGCAATATGATTGTGAGTTTGCGCAACAAAAATGTTGAGCAAACTCAACAAAAAGTTGTTGAGTAAACTGAATGTTATAGCAGCTGGTTGAATTTTGACAGTGTGTAAAAGTGTGGGGTGAGGTGGGGAATGAGGTGGGGCATGAGGTGGGTGATGAGGTGGGGGATGAGGTGGGGCATGGATGAGGATGAGGTAAATGATAGGGAGGAGTGAGTAAACTGAATGTTATAGCAGATGGTTGAATTTTGACAGTGTGTAAAAGTTTGGGATGAGGTGGGGGATGAGGTGGGGCATGAGGTGGGTGATGAGGTGGGGCATGGATGAGGATGAGGTAAATGATAGGGAGGAGTGTATGTGTGGGTGCATGTACAGTTATTGTCAGCCGTACATATTAGGGAGGTGTTCCTAATGTTTGTAATACTCCGTGTATATTTTCGATTTTCATGACAGTTCATTTTTTCATTCATTTTCACAGGGAAGACAATGAAACTGATGACCACATTTTACTAGCAGAATTATTAGTAGAAAGGTGCAAAAACGTCATTGATTGGCTGTGCATCAAAGTACTAGCTCCATGCCAACTGTCTTTAAAATAAAACATTTAACATTACATTTACCAAAATAAAATGCTTTTGAAAGGTTGAAAATCAAATAAGGTGTGGTTAAATTATTTAAGAAAAGGGTGCCAATATAATTCGGGTGGCAGGGTAGCCTAGTGGTTAGAGCGTTGGACTAGTAACCAGAAGGTTGCAAGTTCAAACCCCTGAGCTGACAAGGTACAAATCTGTCGTTCTGCCCCTGAACAGGCAGTTAACCCACTGTTCCTAGGCCGTCATTGAAAATAAGAATTTGTTCTTAACTGACTTGCCTGGTTAAATAAAGGTAAAAAAAATATAGATATATTTGGCCACAACTGTATTATTGTGTGTGTGTGTAGTGCAGACAGTGGACTCCACTATAACTTGGTGTGATTGGTGGGAGAATCCCCAGCCTTTTGTCATTGGCCACTCATTGACAAAAGGGTGGTACTGGTACAGCAGCTCCCCATTACACCATACAGACAGAAACAACACACACACACACACACACAAACCCCCCCCCCACATACACACAGTTTACAACACCCCCCCGCGAACAGTTTACAACCCCCCCACATACACAGTTTACACCCCCCCCCCACATACACAGTTTACATAACCCCCATACACATAGTTTACATAACCCCCCCCACACAGAGTTTACAACCCCCCCACATACACAGTTTACATAACCTCACCACACACACAGTTTACATAACCCCCCCACACACACTGTTTACATAACCCCACCACACACACAGTTTACATAACCCCCCACACACACTGTTTACATAACCCACCCACACACACAGTTTACATAACCCCCCCACACACACTGTTCACATAACCCCCCCACACACACAGTTTACAACCCACCCGCACACACACTGTTTACATTACCCCCCCCCCCCACATACACACAGTTTACATAACACCCCCACATACACACAGTTTACAACCCCCCCACATACACAGTTTACATAACACCCCCACATACACACAGTTTACATACCCCCACACACACACACAGTTTACATAACCCCCCCACACACACTGTTTACATAACCCCCCACACATACAGTTTACATAACCCCCCCACACACACAGTTTACATAACCCCCCCACATACACACAGTTTAATACCCCCACACACACACAGTTTACATAACCCCCCCACACACACTGTTTACATAACCCCCCACGCATACAGTTTACATAACCCCCCCCACACACAGTTTACATAACCCCCCCACATACACACAGTTTACATAACCCCCCCACATACACACAGTTTACATACCCCCCACACACACACATACACAGTTTACTTAACCCCGCCACATACACACAGTTTACATACACACCACACATAGATAAAACAAATGGACATGTTTATCACTCCAACCCTCTTTCTTTCCACACTCCTCTGCTGTCGGTCTCTTCTCCTGCTGTGGTCTCCTCTGCTGTCTGTCTCTTCTCCTACTGTGGTCTCCTCTGCTGTCTGTCTCTTCTCCTACTGTGGTCTCCTCTGCTGTCTGTCTCTTCTCCTGCTGTGGTCTCCTCTGCTGTCTGTCTCTTCTCCTGCTGTGGTCTCCTCTGCTGTCGGTCTCTTCTCCTGCTGTGGTCTCCTCTGCTGTCGGTCTCTTCTCCTGCTGTGGTCTCCTCTGCTGTCGGTCTCTTCTCCTGCTGTGGTCTCCTCTGCTGTCTGTCTCTTCTCCTGCTGTGGTCTCCTCTGCTGTCTGTCTCTTCTCCTGCTGTGGTCTCCTCTGCTGTCTGTGTCTTCTCCTGCTGTGTTCTCCTCTGCTGTCTGTCTCTTCTCCTACTGTGGTCTCCTCGGCTGACTGTCTCTTCTCCTGCTGTGGTCTCCTCTGCTGTCGGTCTCTTCTCCTGCTGTGGTCTCCTCTGCTGTCTGTCTCTTCTCCTGCTGTGGTCTCCTCTTCTGTCTGTCTCTTCTCCTGCTGTGGTCTCCTCTGCTGTCTGTCTCTTCTCCTGCTGTAGTCTCCTCTGCTGTCTGTCTCTTCTCCTGCTGTGGTCTCCTCTGCTGTCTGTCTCTTCTCCTGCTGTGGTCTCCTCTGCTGTCTGTGTCTTTTCCTGCTGTGGTCTCCTCTGCTTTCTGTCTCTTCTCCTGCTGTGCTCTCCTCTGTTGTCGGTCTCTTCTCCTGCTGTGGTCTCCTCTGCTGTCGGTCTCTTCTCCTGCTGTGGTCTGTCTTGAGAGGGGCTAAAGAAACGACACCACACCCCTCAGTCTCAGCACCATACTGGGGACACATTAACCCTGCAGATGAGGAATTCTATGTGTGTCTGTTTCATTGTGTACACACACATGCACACACGCAGATGCACACACACACACACACACACACACACACAGACACAAACACACACACACACACACACACACACACACACACACACACACACACACACACACACACACACACACACACACACACACACACACAAACACACACACACACACACACACACACACACACACACACACACACACACACACACACACACACACACACACACACACACACACACACGCACACACACACACACACACTGCCCCCCGCTCCTTCCCTCCCTCAATGTGATCAAGTATCAAAGCAAATAAATGACATGCCGTCTTTGCCTCTCCCTCTCTCCCTCTCTCCCTCTCGCTAGTTTGATCTGTCGTTCTGTAGACTGACACATGGTATCTCCCCAGCTGACATTATCAATCGTTGGGTGGTGCGGCAGTGTTCCGGCGGGGCAGTGGTTCCCACAGGGGAGCCTAGAGTACAGCAGGCCTCTTTGTTTGGTTTAACCCCCCAGAGGAAGCACTTTGACTGGGCCTGGAGCTGAGCTGTCAGGGGCTGGCTGGAGGAATATAATAGATAGAAGGAGAGGGAAGGAGGAATAGAATCTAAGGGATGAGGTGAGTGTGGTGGTGCGAGTGAGGGTAGAGTGCCCAGGTTTGCTGTGGTTCTATCTCACACACACTCACCCACACCGTTCTCGGCAGACATGCGTCATCCATGCACGCACGCGCACACGCCCACAGAGGCCGTGGCATTTCAGAACTGCGTTCATGGTTATCCCACTGAATAAGATCTCCTAGAATCTCCTGGCTGGCTAACTCATATTAGTATGGACATCAGTGCTAAGCTGACATTTAACATCCTTATATTACATACTCACTCACACCACTTTCTGATGGCACACATCTCTCTTTTTTTGCGGTGGGGTGGGGGGGGTGTTCAACTGAAATCTTTTGTCCAACGCGACGCCTGTTTTTCATCACCTTGCAGACAGGAAATCTCTTCATTGAATTATTACATTTTCAATTATTTCATTTGCTAATAAAAAAGCTTTAATTTCTCCGACCTGATCTGTGTGTTGTACGGTACTGTATCCTTCACCTCTGTCACAGTGTTGTGGAAAGCTACAACACATCTAATCTCTACTTTGGAGATGCTTCAAGGGTTTGTCCATTGTGTACAGAATCAATTTATGTTATGAAATTCAAAATATTATTTATTGAATGTATTTTCAATCTGTTTTCGTTTGTTTTTACCGTATTGTGTGTTAAGGTGGTTGTTCGCTGGTTTCAAATGGCTTAAAGATTTCCTTTGACAGGGTCCCTAATATTCAACTCTCTACCTCTGTGTTTTCAGTGATTTGAAGGTGAACTATTCTGATATCAAATAATAACACGAACACACACACGCACACGCACACGCACACACACACACACACACACACACACACACACACACACACACACACACACACCTAGCTCTCCACCAAACACAACCTTGTATGTGTATTGTTGAGTATACACATGAAATCACATACAGATAAACACTTTTCTTTGTTTAAAAATGATGGTAGATTTGTGGATAGTAGAATTGACTCAAACCATGTTACTGGACTACTGTGAATTAACTATTATTTTGGATGAATGCTAAATTCCCTTGATCAATTTGTTCAAATATCAATCCAAAACATAACTAAGAACATGTTTGTATTTTTTAAGAATAATTATAATAATAATTTTAAAAAGCATAGAAGATGACAGGGAAACACAACCTTACAATATCAAACAACAATTTCGGTTTTGATTAGAATAATTAACATTCTAATGTTTTTTTTCTCCCTTAACTGGAACAAGAAAACATTCAAATATTAAACAGACTAAGAATGCAGGTAAAAATAAGACTCTTTCTGTAATTACTCCACTTACCTCTACTTGTGATAACAAGGATATTATATACAATACATCCTCACTGTGCTGTCAGGTAGATTATACAGAATAAAGATAGAAGATATATAAATCAGCAGTGTCCATATCTGTCGGAATATGAAGACATCAGAGTGATGTCATTGACTATGTAGCAACATACTGCACACTCAGATGGCTGTTGGTTGGGGCATGGTGCTTCCAGCTCAGCTCAACCCATACATGCATGGAGGCACACACACACATTCCCTACCTCACTGCAGAGCTAATGTGCTGACTGTGTGAAACTGGTTAACTACACATTGGGCTGACGTCGTTCTAATGCTACACTATCTCAGTCAGGACTAATCAAATGGCCTTCCACACGCACGCACGCACCCCCCCCCCCCCCCCCAAACTCTTCTGTACCCAGTACTGATGATAGAGGGAAAACGCATGCACACCCCCCCTAAACTCTTCTGTTCCTGCGGTGATGAGAGGAATAGCTTTTCTTCAAGGGACTTCTCCTCAGCAGCACGGCCAGATGAGGTTTGATTCCTGCAGATTCTACAGTTAATCCTGGTTAGAATTTAAATAAAGGAGAAATGATTGCCTTTCTCTCTCCTCCTCCACTCTTTCTCTCCATCTCTCTCTCTCAGTGGGCTCAGAAAGCCTGACCTCCGCGTCTTCTTCCCGTCCTTCAGATTGGTTTTAAATACTGGGCAGATTAAAACACAGCGATGGAAGCTCACATTAGGAATATATTCAAAATCCCCTATTCTGATAATCCATGTATTTGTCAGAATCAAACACAAGGGAATAGAAAAGGACAAATTATGTAATGAGGAAGCAGAGCGAGACGTATTGTGGAGGGGAATTCTGTGGAGAGAGATACATTTAGCTGAACACGGCCAGGCAGGAAGGAAGTCCTTGAAGATGCTTGTTGAAATGCTAATCGCTGGTCACCTGACCATTTGACGGGACAAAAGGAGCGTTGGTGATTTTAACAACCTCTGATGACCTCTGATGACACTGCCACTCACACATCAAACAGGCCAATGATGATGAGGGAATAGTAGTTAAACACTGTAATAGTGAGTGTGTGTGTGACATTCAGACAGACCCATGACAGTGAGAGACTGGTGGTGATGATGTGTGTGTGACATTCAGACAGACCCATGACGGTGAGAGACTGGTGGTGATGGTGTGTGTGTGTGTGTGTGACATTCAGACAGACCCATGACAGTGAGAGACTGGTGGTGATGATGTGTGTGTGACATTCAGACTGACCCATGACAGTGAGAGACTGGTGGTGATGATGTGTGTGTGACATTCAGACAGACCCATGACGGTGAGAGACTGGTGGTGATGGTGTGTGTGTGTGTGTGTGACATTCAGACAGACCCATGACAGTGAGAGACTGGTGGTGATGATGTGTGTGTGACATTCAGACTGACCCATGACAGTGAAAGACTGGTGGTGATGATGTGTGTGTGACATTCAGACTGACCCATGACAGTGAGAGACTGGTGGTGATGGTGTGTGTGTGTGTGTGTGACATTCAGACAGACCCATGACAGTGAGAGACTGGTGGTGATGGTGTGTGTGTGTGTGTGTGACATTCAGACAGACCCATGACAGTGAGAGACTGGTGGTGATGGTGTGTGTGTGACATTCAGACAGACCCATGACGGTGAGAGACTGGTGGTGATGGTGTGTGTGTGTGTGTGTGACATTCAGACAGACCCATGACAGTGAGAGACTGGTGGTGATGATGTGTGTGTGACATTCAGACTGACCCATGACAGTGAAAGACTGGTGGTGATGATGTGTGTGTGACATTCAGACTGACCCATGACAGTGAGAGACTGGTGGTGATGGTGTGTGTGTGTGTGTGTGACATTCAGACAGACCCATGACAGTGAGAGACTGGTGGTGATGGTGTGTGTGTGTGTGTGTGACATTCAGACAGACCCATGACAGTGAGAGACTGGTGGTGATGGTGTGTGTGTGTGTGTGACATTCAGACAGACCCATGACAGTGAGAGACTGGTGGTGATGGTGTGTGTGACATTCAGACTGACCCATGACAGTGAAAGACTGGTGGTGATGGTGTGTGTGACATTCAGACTGACCCATGACAGTGAGTGACTGGTGGTGATGGTGTGTGTGACATTCAGACAGACCCATGACGGTGAGAGACTGGTGGTGTGTGTGTGTGTGTTTTTCAGATGCTGCGGTTGAAGTTGGCTTTTCATGCTGCTTTTTCACCCTTGTTTCCTGGTGACGTTTTCCCCAAAAACGAGAACACATTTCTTCACCACTTTTTCCCCTAATTCCCATTCCCCTTCCTTTACTTCTCTCTCTCTCTCTCTCGCTGTGCTTTAGTGAGCATTGTTGTGTGGTTTGGTGAAGTGGTGAAGGCCTGTGGTGTCGTGCCGTGTGTCTGGCCGACTACTCTCCTTTCAGACTGGCGTCAGTTCATTAAGAAAGGAGACAAACTTACAGTGCATTACCACCCAAGTATTAATGCAGTATGACCCTCTCTTCTCCCCCCAATGTATGTGTGTGTATGCTTGTCTGGCTGTCTGGCTGGCTTGGCTGAGTGGTGGGTGATTTGTGATGTTACCTCTGCAGCTTTAAACAGCATCAAGACCTCTTTTATGACTGTAATATGAGGTACTTAACATATCACTGCCATAAAGCACAGCCCAACAGCACAGCAGACACAGAGGGGTGTGGTTACAGAGTTAGAGGCAGCAGGCGGGAGTCTCATTCATTCAACTTGGAGAGGGGTGTAGAAAAGACAGAGAATACTCACCCATCCAGAACACATTAATGCTAAAGTAGGCCGAGGATGATACCATCTGATACACTTGTTTGCTTCACAACAGAATAATTCAATTTCTTCATGCTTCCAACAGTCAAACCATCATGTAACTTCTGTGCAGCATGCCAGTAACATGCTCCCCCCTACAGAGACAAGATAAGGCCATTGTTTATTGGCTGTTTGCAAAGAAGTGTTTGTTGTATCTCGAGTCGAAACAAAGCAGTTTTTTTCATGATTTCTATATACAGTGGGGCAAAAAAGTATTTAGTCAGCCACCAATTGTGCAAGTTCTCCCACTTAAAAAGATGAGTGAGGCCTGTAATTGTCATCATAGGTACACTTCAACTATGACAGACAAAATTAGAGAAAACAAATCCAGAAAATCGCATTGTAGGATTTTTTATGAATTTATTTGCAAATTATAGTGGAAAATAAGTATTTGGTCACCTACAAACAAGCAAGATTTCTGGCTCTCACAGACCTGTAACTTCTTCTTTAAGAGGCTCCTCTGTCCTCCACTCGTTACCTGTATTAATGGCACCTGTTTGAACTTGTTATCCGTATAAAAGACACCTATCCACAACCTCAAACAGTCACACTCCAAACTCCACTATGGCCAAGACCAAAGAGCTATCAAAGGACACCAGAAACAAAATTGTAGACCTGCACCAGGCTGGGAAGACTGAATCTGCAATAGGTAATCAGCTTGGTTTGAAGAAATCAACTGTGGGAGCAATTATTAGGAAATGGAAGACATACAAGACCACTGATAATCTCCCTCGATCTGGGGCTCCACGCAAGATCTCACCCCGTGGGGTCAAAATGATCACAAGAACGGTGAGCAACAATCCCAGAACCACACGGGGGGACCTAGTGAATGACCTGCAGAGAGCTGGGACCAAAGTAACAAAGCCTACCATCAGTAACACACTACGCCACCAGGGACTCAAATCCCGCAGTGCCAGACGTGTCCTCCTGCTTAAGCCAGTACATGTCCAGGTCCGTCTGAAGGTTGCTAGAGAGCATTCGGATGATCCAGAAGAAGATTGGGAGAATGTCATATGGTCAGATGAAACCAAAATATAACTTTTTGGTAAAAACTCAACTCGTCGTGTTTGGAGGACAAAGAATGCTGAGTTGCATCCAAAGAACACCATACCTACTGTGGAGCATGGGAGTGGAAACATCATGCTTTGGGGCTGTTTTTCTGCAAAGGGACCAGCACGACTGATCCGTGTAAAGGAAAGAATGAATGGGGCCATGTATCGTGAGATTTTGAGTGAAAACCTCCTTCCATCAGCAAGGGCATTGAAGATGAAACGTGTCTGGGTCTTTCAGCATGACAATGATCCCAAACACACCGCCCGGGCAACGAAGGAGTGGCTTTGTAAGAAGCATTTCAAGGTCCTGGAGTGGCCTAGCCAGTCTCCAGATCTCAACCCCATAGAAAATCTTTTGGAGGGAGTTGAAAGTCCGTGTTGCCCAGCAACAGCCCCAAAACATCACTGCTCTAGAGGAGATCTGCATGGAGGAATGGGCCAAAATACCAGCAACAGGGTGTGAAAACCTTGTGAAGACTTACAGAAAACGTTTGACCTCTGTCATTGCCAACAAAGTATTGAGATAAACTTTTGTTATTGACCAAATACTTATTTTCCACCATAATTTGCAAATAAATTCATAAAAAATCCTACAATGTGATTTTCTGGATTTGTTTTCTCAAATTTTGTCTGTCATAGTTGAAGTGTACCTATGATGAAAATTACAGGCCTCTCTCATCTTTTTTAAGTAGGAGAACTTGCACAATTGGTGGCTGACTAAATACTTTTTTGCCCCACTGTATCTATAAAAAACTTTTTTTCAGAAAGAATAGGCTAAATGTGAATGCGCAAATATACAACCTCCTCTATCGACATATATTAACCTCCTCTATCCACATATACTGTATTAAACTCCTCTATCCACATATATTAACCTCCTCTATCCACATATATTAAACTCCTCTATCCACATATATTAACCTCCACTATCCACATATACTGTATTAACCTCCTCTATCCACATATATGAAACTCCTCTATCCACATATATTAACCTCCTCTATCCACATATACTGTATTAACCTCCTCTATCCACATATGTTAACCTCCTCTATCCACATATAGTAACCTCCTCTATCCACATATACTGTATTAAACTCCCCTATCCACATATATTAACATCCTCTATCCACATATATTAACCTCCTCTATCCACATATACTGTATTAAACTCCTATATCCACATATATTAACCTCCTCTATCCACATATATTAATCTCCTCTATCCACATATATTAACCTCCTCTATCCACATATACTGTATTAACCTCCTCTATCCACATATGTTCATCTCCTCTATCCACATATAGTAACCCTCCTCTATCCACATATATTAACCTCCTCTATCCACATATACTGTATTAACCTCCTCTATCCACATATACTAACCTCCTCTATCCACATAAACTGTATTAACCTCCTCTATTCACATATATTAACCTCCTCTATCCACATATACTGTATTAACCTCCTCTATCCACATATATTAACCTCCTCTATCCACATATATTAACCTCCTCTATCCACATATAGTAACCCTCCTCTATCCACATACTGTATATTAACCTCCTCTATCCACATATATTAACCTTCTCTATCCACATATATTAACACCCTCTATCCACATATATTAACCTCCTCTATCCACTTATAGTAACCCTCCTCTATCCACATATATTAACCTCCTCTATCCACATATACTAACCTCCTCTATCCACATATATTAACCTCCTCTATCCACATATATTAACCTCCTCTATCCACATATACTAACCTCCTCTATCCACATATATTAACCTCCTCTAGCCACATATATTAACCCTCCTCCATCCACACACTGTATATTAACCTCCTCTATCCACATATATTAACCTCCTCTATCCACATATATTAACCCTCCTCTATCCACACACTGTATATTAACCTTCTCTATCCACATATATTAACACCCTCTATCCACATATATTAACCTCCTCTATCCACTTATAGTAACCCTCCTCTATCCACATATACTAACCTCCTCTATCCACATATATTAACCTCCTCTATCCACATATATTAACCTCCTCTATCCACATATACTAACCTCCTCTATCCACATATATTAACCTCCTCTATCCACATATAGCAACCCTCCTCTATCCACATACTGTATATCAACCTCCTCTATCCACATATACTAACCTCCTCTTTCCACATATACTGTATTAACCTCCTCCATCCACATATATTAACCTCCTCTATCCACATATACTGTATTTATTCCTCAATCCACATATATTAACCTCCTCTATCCACATATACTGTATTAACCTCCTCTATCCACATATATTAACCTCCTCTATCCACATATATTAACCTCCTCTATCCACATATACTGTATTAACCTCCTCTATCCACATATAGTAACCCTCCTCTATCCACATATACTGTATTAACCTCCTCTATCCACATATATTAACCTCCTCTATCCACATATACTGTATTAATCTCCTCTATCCACATGTATTAACCTCATCTATCCACATATATTAACCTCCTCTATCCACATATATTAACCTCCTCTATCCACATATACTGTATTAACCTCCTCTATCCACATATAGTAACCCTCCTCTATCCACATATATTATCCTCCTCTATCCACATATATTAACCTCCTCTATCCACATATAGTAACCCTCCTCTATCCACATACTGTATATTAACCTCCTCTATCCACATATACTAACCTCCTCTATCCACATATATTAACCTCCTCTATCCACATATATTAACCTCCTCTATCCACATATATTAACCTCCTCTATCTATATATATTAACCTCCTCTATCCACATATATTAACCTCCTCTATCTACATATATTAACCTCCTCTATCCACATACTGTATATTAACCTCCTCTATCCACATATATTAACCTCCTCTATCCACATATAGTAACCCTCCTCTATCCACATACTGTATATTAACCTCCTCTATCCACATATATTAACCTCCTCTATCCACATATAGTAACCCTCCTCTATCCACATACTGTATATTAACCTCCTCTATCCACATATACTGTATTAACCTCCTCTGTCCACATATAGTAACCCTCCTCTATCCACACATACTGTATTAACCTCCTCATAGAGGAGGTTAATATATGTGGATAGAGGAGGTTCATATACAGTATGTGGATAGAGGAGGGTTACTATATGTGGACAGAGGAGGTTAATATATGTGGATAGAGGACGTTAATATATGTGGATAGAGGAGGTTAGTATATGTGGATAGAGGAGGTTAATATATGTGGATAGAGGAGGTTAGTATATGTGGATAGAGTCTTTCCACATATACTAACCTCCTCTTTCCACATATACTAACCTCCTCTATCCAGAATGTAAAGAGGGAGAGAGTGGGAGAGGAGGAGAGGTGTGTCTTTAATTTGGAAAGTTAGATGTAGATTACATACAAATGGCTTTTCAATAGCAGGATGTACAGAATGCATGCTGCATGGAATGATGGAGAATTATCTCTCTTTTTCTCTCTCGCTATTCCATTTTCCCTCCCTCCCTCGTCCCTCTCTCCCTCCTTTCTCAGACTCAGCTCAGTGCATTAAGCTGCAGCGCTACCTCTCGGTTACTCTGCTCCCTTTTTACTCCAGAGAATCACATTGCCTCTCATTGTAAAGACTGATCTCAGCACAGTCCTTAGCTAGGTACAGCAGTGAGAAGCAGACTGAGTATAAGACTCTCTCCTTCTCTAAGGGCTGTTCTGAGCTCAGCTTTTACACAGTGTTTCCACAGCGCACCAGACTGAGCATGGGGTTCCAGTCAGTCAGCAGCCTAGTAGAAGAGCTGGGACGGTAGATTCCCTCTGGGCTACATGGTTCTGTCCTCTGGGACAGTCTCTTTCCTTACAGCTTACTGACCTGCTTAGATTTGCTTGTATTTCTAGATGACTAAACATCGATGCACTTTCAGGCTTGTGTTGACTGTATATTACATGAGCTGCCCGAGGGGACGTGTGAGTAACGTGTGTGTGTCATAATCACTACTGCTACCAGTTCACAAGAGCAAACACACAGGCATCCCAACACGGGGGGTAGGGGGGAGGCCAGGTACACATGACTAATACAACAGCTTTGAATGGATGAAAATACATACACATACACACACGCACACACACACACGCCACAACAACCCCCAAGCTTCTCCCAGTCAAATCCATCATATCAGTGAGTAGTGAGAGAGCTTGTCCTCTATTACTGAGTGTCTCAGTGGTAACGGCCCTTCGCCAGCCTTAGGGCACTCTCACACTCACGCCCCTGTGCTGCTCACTGCACTAAGTCCACTTTACTGCTCCCTAGGGAGCACACTACTGACAGAACACAGCCAAGGGTCCACCCTGCAGCAAAGTCAGCAAACAGAGAGAGGGAGACGGAGAGAGCGAGGGAGACAGAGATAGAGAGAGACAAAGATAAAGAGTGAAAGAGAGATGAGGTGGGAGAGAGGAGGGATGGGAGTGGGTGAGTGAGAAGATGAAGGGGAATAAAGGGATGGAGACACTACAAGCACAGAGGGAGAGAAGAGATGGTGGCCACATACAAGTAGTGTAAATTAGTGTGTTGTTCAAGAGTACCTGCAAATGTGTGTTTCTGAATTATTAGCCATAATAATGACTGCAGTAGCTGGCTGTCAGCTCACTGACTGATTGGGTTTTGCTTTGAAACCCCTGAAGGCGGTTCTATTGGGTATCAAAAGCTGATTGGCCAACTGGTGGACACGCTGACAGCCAAAACCAATGAGAGACTGTTAAGCTCCGGATAGCCAATCAGATGGCATTGATGTCTCTATTGTGATTGACTGATTGATTGACGGGTTGAAAGAAAAATACACATACCGGTAGGAAGAGATGTAGTTTGTCAACTCTGTTCAACATTCATCCCTTTACTTATCTATTTCCTCACAAACGGTTCCATTCATCCCTTTACTTATCTCTTTCCTCACAAACGGTTCCATTCATCCCTTTACTTATCTATTTCCTCACAAACGGTTCCATTCATCCCTTTACTTATCTATTTCCTCACAAACGATTCCATTCATCCCTTTACTTATCTCTTTCCTCACAAACGGTTCCATTCATCCCTTTACTTATCTCTTTCCTCACAAACGGTTCCATTAATCTCTTCCCAACATGTATTTTTTCTCCTACCCTTTTCCACGTTCACCCTGCTTTCTCCACATTCAATGTTTCACTGTTCACATCTCTCTCTCCTCTATATTTTCCACACCTGTTCTTCCACTCACTCCATCCCATCTCTCTCTCTCCTCTCTTCCCGGCAGAGCCTCCACTTACAGACACCCACGCCTCATCACTTCTCTTTTTCCCTCCCGCTCTCCTTTCTTCCTCCCGTCCATCAGTGTGTGCATGCATTAGTGGAAGGGGAAGGGTGAATGTGTGAGTGAGTGTGTGTGTGTAATCATAATTTAGCCGTGTGTCCCGTTGGCCTGTGCAGGTCAGTGTGGCCCGGTAGGCTGGAATTAAACGAGGACACGGAGATGAGTGAGTGTGGGCATTATGAGGCTCACACGTTTGTCAGCTGTTGAAATATCAGCCCATATAAATGAATTGCCAGTTGTGGTATACATTTTTGGTCATCTCTGACATGTACACAAGTTGACAGTATATATACTGTAGATTGCATGCCTACCATAAAAAGCTGAATATGATCAATATGCATATTGCTGTACTAATGCCTGATGTAGACTATTTCTTCAGTTTTTTTTCATCTGTAAAAGAATACAAACATGTACCATTTGCTGTAATACTGATTAAAGGCGATTGTGTGTCTCTATCAGTCAGACAGAGTGTGTATTGTTGTGTTGGCACTGGAATGTACAGTGGAGTGGACACTTTAATGAATTACTTTAATCTTCCATAAACGCCAAAGAATGTGCCCGTCAATAAATGCTCCATGACCCTATGTCCCATAGAGCCGTTTTCACAGGGACTCAATCATGACTGTCACAATGAGACACACACACACACACACACACACACACACACACACACACACACACACACACACACACACACACACACACACACACACACACACACACACACACACACACAGGGCCACAGAGCAATCCCACACAACGCTTATTAAATTACTCCCTCAAATCTGTGCGATGCTTTTTATTCTTCCCACTGAAGGCCTTGGGAAGCCCTTCACACCACATCAAGCATCAGGGAGAGGCTTTGAATGACTCCATGCAGAGTCTACACATTTAGTTCCTAAATCTAGCGTTTCTGGCAGAATGATGAACGTCAAATGTCAACCTGAACTTGTGAGGTAAAGTTGGCATGAACATGAAGCCTGTAGGAAAAGAATCATATTGTTTTGCCCTACAGTTTATTCAGATTAGGGCTCTGATGATAACTCAATCAAACCTAGAAATCAACTAACATGGTTGACTTCAGGAATTGTGTGCCTAAGATTTAACATTTGTGTACAGGTTTACAAGGAACTGGTTAACAATGATATTTAGTATTCAACTACTACTTTGTACAGGTGTGTATGACTGCTATAGTGTACAGGACTGGTGTGTATGACTGCTATAGTGTACAGGACTGGTGTATATGACTGCTATAGTGTACAGGACTGGTGTGTATGACTGGTATTGTGTACTGGGTTGGTGTGTATGACTGGTATTGTGTACTGGGTTGGTGTGTATGACTGGTATTGTGTACTGGGTTGGTGTATATGACTGGTATTGTGTACTGGGTTGGTGTGTATGACTGGTATTGTGTACTGGGTTGGTGTGTATGGAACCATGTTTGTTCATTCAGCTCCCCGGTGGATGGCCCACCCAGTGAAATGCAGAGAATATTGTTGAATGAGGTCTTCATGTGGCAGAAGAGAGGAGAGGGGCCTAGGGAGAGAGGCTGAAGAAAGGTCTCTACGACGCGCACGGACACAAACGCATGCATGCACACGCGTACACAGACACGTGCGCACACACACACAATGGGAGAGCACTCAGAGAATGTGGAGAATGCAGGCTCAAACGGATCCTTGAGAAGAGACCTGGAGTTTGGTGTTTGATCTCCAAGTGATTCAGCCATGGTCACAGACAGGCTAAGATTCCACTCCACATACAATGCTCTCAATCCTTCCTTTAACCTTTCTCTATCCAGGTAAGCCATTCAGAACACAGTCTCTTTCACAAAAGGTCTATAGACAAAGGGACTTTTACAGTACTCAACATAGACTCCACTTGAGCCATGTTGAAGAGCAATCAAATGGCAAAGACAATGACAATTGATCTTATCAAAGCTTGACTGATTTAACCAGTGATGGTTGGTCTAATCATTCTCTTAGATATATAGGCGATGTTTGGGGTTTTCCGAATGGGTTTAAATTGCATCTTGGAAATAGAAATAAGCAGCAGTAGGATGGCACTAATCCATATACCTGTGCATTTAAAAGGGTGCGCCACAGGGTTCAATCCTGGGACCATTGTAATTCTGCATTTTTGTTAATGATATTTGGGTCACATATTGTACCATTTAATTATGGAATAAACCATATATACAATATGAATATACTGTAATATATGAAACTCGCTGAAATGATTTATAGACATTTGATGAACAAAACATTTAAGGAAAAATATTGTAAAACCAAAAGCTCAACCTCCAAGACTCAGTCATGCTGCATTACCTTAACTGGGGGTGCATACGCACAGTACAGACCCACTGATATACTGCAGGGTTCCCCAACTGGCGGCCCGCGGGGTTTTTTATTGCCCCCAACGTTTTCTGAGCACATAATTTTTTTTTTATTTCTTCACATTTTAATATCGGACATAAAAGACTGTAAAAACACCAGGAATTCCGCTCCAAGTGATTATAATTTTGGAAATCTGTTCCCAAGTATTCCCAAGCATGAGAGAAGGGCACGTGATCATATACAAATGTAAGCAAAGTTGGAGATGATTATGTTTTAGTAAAATATTATATTCTTGTGGTCAATTTGCAGTCTACAAATTATTTGTAATTATGTTCCGGTCCCCTGACCATCCACACTAGAAAAAACTCTGCCCGCGGCTGAATCTAGTTGATGGTCCCTGCTGTATTGTAATAGTGATAACTCATTTCTACCATAGAAAGCAGGAAATGGACAGATAGAAAGAGAGTGAGACACAGAACAATGCAGACATGATACCTCAGCCTAAACGCTTTTCATTTACTGTCACCTCTAACATCATTCCTCTCCTCAGAGTTTCTCATCACTACAACATTCTCTGTGTTGTTGCCCTTGTTGTCCTCAGGGCATTTTGTTGCTCTATAGGCGGGTGCCCTCGGATTCAAAGTCGATTTGGCTCTGCGTCCAGGGAGATAGAATCAAGACCATCAACCCATTCAGTGGCTACCCCCCCCACACACACACACACAGAAGCAAAGGCACTCACACACAAACACATCGCTATGTCCAGATGATGATGGTGCCATAATGTGCCCTATGGCATCATCATCTCCTTCCAGCCACAAAGGTAATACTGGCAATCCAAAGAGAAAACGCTGGGCCTTTATGCTTTCTTACTCAAACCTCATTCTGGCCATTTGCCACTTTGACACCATCTCTTCTCCACCCCCCCCCCCCCTTCCCCCTCTTTTCTCTCTTTCTCTTACACCAAATATGGCCACAATAACTTGATTTTATTTTTCCTCCTCGCTCCAAAGCACAATATTCAACCTCTATCTCTCTTTTGTCCTTTCAATGTATTTTTTTGTCCTCCCTCCTTTCTTAAAAAAAAAACTTCCAAGGTCAGACAGGACAAACAATGCCAGTGGTGTCTGCTTGAATGGTGGTCGCTATCGGCGACCAGTGCCTGGGTTGCCAAGACAACGCTTTAACCATTAATTTTCAATTAAAACAGACAAAGAGATGACAGCTCGGGGTCTATAGAAGATGTCAAGAATCGGTATTAATATACGACAAGTGAGCATAATTGTGTGTCCATTTCCCTCACATTCATCTAGGCTATCAGTGAAATGTGAAAGCGGTAGATAATTTGGGGGTAGGGGGGAGTGAAACGCAGTCCACTGTTTTCTTCTAACGAAGAGGCGCTTCTAATGTATCTCTCAGAGAAATAGCATTCATCATTACCGTTATTAATATTTTGTCAGAGGTGTTATTATTTTCATTACCATACGATTACACAAATGCTATTTCACTTATGTGTCAAACACTTATTCACACCATCATACGCACACGCACACACGCACACACTAAAAATAACAGGCATCTCGATGTTAAATGAGTTAAATATGAATGAGTCATTCTGTAGGTCTGATTAGATTTCTACCACACACTGCATTATGATAAGACCTCCAAATCAAGCTAATATGAGTGCTGCTGTGTGACCACTTTGTTTGATAAGGCAGGAGTGACCAATGCCAAACAAACACAAGCAACACAAGGCTAGATAGCACAGCACCTTAGGACCTTGAGGAAAACACAGAGAGAAAAACACAAACAGTCCCCAAAATGGGATACACCAGCTGCAGGAGAGAGGCCTAGCAGAGAGAAAATAAAGAGGAGAGATGGGAGTAGTAGGAAAGAAAAGGAAAGAGAGGACGATAGGAAGGGAGAGCGAAGGTAAGGAGTGATGGAGAGATAGTGTTATTAAAGAGATAGTGGTACTATTAGCGAGAGGTAGGTAGGTATAGGTAGGATTAGAAGTCTTGATGTCCTGGCAGACATGTACCCATCTCCAACTCTAAGACCCGAGGACCCCTTGTTGCCACCCCGTGGATGGGTGCCCTTAGCACTGCCTGAGTGAATGTTATCAGACCCTCATCGGGTTTCCCAAACCCCCCTACACACACAAACACACACTACATACTCACTACACTCACTACACACTGGGTAGACGTTATCTGAGCCAGTACACACACAGGCACCAGAGTGTCTGTGAGTCTATGTGTGTGTATGTTGCCCACAGAGGAAGTCTGTCTGCCCTGGCAGGGTGGGGTGGGGTAACCAGCCGTGTGCCAGTATAGATAAGGGGCAGGGGTGGGCGCCTGATAACCGACGGTAATACAGGACAAACAGAATCAAGTCAGGCAGGCGATTGTTACTCCAGTGTGTGTGAATGTGTCTCCCTGTGTCTCTCTCTGTGTCTCTCTCTGTGTCTCTCTATGTGTCTCTGTGTCTCTGTGTCTCTGTGTCTCTGTCTGTCTGTGTCTCTGTGTCTCTGTGTCTCTGTCTGTCTGTCTGTCTGTCTGTCTGTCTGTCTGTCTGTCTGTCTGTCTGTCTGTCTGTGTGAGTGTGTGAGTGTGTGTGAGCGTGTATGTGTGTGTGAGCGTAAGAGAGAGAGAGAGAGGTGGGGACTGTTACTGGGCAGTGTGTAAGAGAAATGGGGCTGGTTTGGAGCCTGTCTGACATTAAAAGAGGGGAGGGGTGCTCCTCTGTACGGTGATATTATGTCAGCATAGAAAATAAGAGAAAATGGCATCAGAATAGGAGAGAGAAAACAGCATTGGATTAATTCAATGGGTTCATTGCTTTTTTTCTGGCAAATTACATCCTTATCTTTCTCATGACCCTATCTCTCTCCTTCCATCATTCTATATTCTTCTCTGTCCTTCCTGACCTCCCTATTTCGCTTGGTGCTGAGCATGCCCCTTAAATCACACAGTCCCTAAACTGCCCCATAAAAGATGGCAGTTCTTCTTTCCCCCCTCACATCTCCCTCTTCTCCCTTTCTCCCCTACATTACTGCCTTTAATTAAGGTAATGTCTTTCAGAGCAGGACTAATCGGATCCTCTCGTCTCCTGGCATGGTAAATACACGCTCACGCTCACGCACACTCTCTCACACACACACACACACACTCTCTCACACACACACACACACACACACACACACACACACACACACACACACACACACACACACACACACACACACACACACACACACACACACACACACACTCACACACACACACACACACACACACACACACACACACACACACACACACAGACAGACATACCCACTTCTACAGTTTAGTTGAACAGTGGGACCCTGACATCAGCTACTCTAAGATGCTTACAATGTAGGGAGAGAACGGGAGCGAGAGAGAGCGAGAAGGAGAGAGAGAGGGAGAGAGAGAGAGGGAGAGAGAGAGGGAGAGCGGGAGAGAGAGGGAGAGAGAGAGAGGGAGAGAGGGAGAGAGCGGGAGCGAGAGAGAGGGCAAGAGGGAGAGAGGGAGAGAGAGAGGGAGAGGAAGAGAGAGAGGGAGAGAGCAGGAGCGAGAGAGAGGGCGAGAGGGAGGGAGAGAGGGAGAATGAGAGAGAGAGAGAGAGAGAGAGAGAGAGAGAGAGAGAGAGGGTGAGAGAGAGAGAGAGGGAGAGGGAGAGAGAGAGAGAGAGAGAGAGAGAGAGAGAGAGAGACAGAGAGAGAGAGATGAAGACAATTTACATTTAGATTTGAGTAATTTAGCAGACACTCTTATCCAGTTGCCAGGACAGAGAAAGAGGAAGAGAGAGATTCAAACCTTCATCAGGAGTGAATGACTCAGCTGAGCAGTGCTGTATTATTGATCAGAAACATGAAGACAGAATAGAACTCCAGGTTTGATGAAGACAGTCTTTTTGACAGATGAATTAATTATTAAACACCTATTAGTTCTACTCCTGATCTCTCATTAATTCTCTGTTACAATTATTTAATTCCCATATTTGGCTCTTCATATGGCATGTTCAGTGTATTAATATGGCAGCTGTCAAAGTGATGACATTATGCATCTGTATCGGTGTCACACACCCACACACAAAGAAGAGGCAGAGCATACTACTAATATAAGAGACACTCACACATGCTACATATTGTCCCCCCAAACCTTTCACTGAATCAATATGAAGCTGACAGGCTCTTTTCTGACTGCAAATGTCTGTCTGTCTGTCTGTCTGTCTGTCTGTCTGTCTGTCTGTCTGTCTGTCTGTCTCTCAATTCAATTCAATTCAATTCAAGGGCTTTATTGGCATGGGATACATGTGTTAACATTGACAAAACAAGTGAGGTAGATAATATATAAAGTGAATAGATAATATCTCTCTCTCTCTGTCTCTCTCTCTCTCTCTCTCTCTCTCTCTCTCTCTCTCTCAATCTTTCTCCTCAAAGGCACCTTGACTGATAGATAATGAGTGAGGGAATGCAGGTAAGGCTGAGACACAGGGGTTTTTAAATTAATGCCCTGCAGATTAATAAAGAGTAATAACCATGTGTGTGTGTGTGTGTGTGTGTGTGTGTGTGTGTTTACGAGAGGACCCGTCACTCTGTCTGTTGAGAAGATCCCTAACAGTGACAGGATGATGGCCAAAATGGCGCCACTGCCCGAGGAATATCCTGATGCCCTTTTTTACCTCAGAATAAAATAGCTATGTGCATCATCAGAGAGTGAAGATTGGCTGTCAAGTTATAACCCCGTTGTTGTTAACACCAGCTGCTGTGAACACAAAGAGACATCTAGCAGGTGTGTACACAGGAAGTGTGTAATAAGTAGAAAAAAGGGACTGTAGATATCTGAATGAATAAAAATGAATAGTATCAGCTGGGGAGAGTACATAGTCTGCTTTCATGTGAAAGGTGTGTGGGTTATGACTGAGAGGTAAAAGGTAGATTGATAGAGTTTACATGCAGGACAAACACCCACACCCACACACACAGCCCCACACTCACGCACGCACAGGCACACACACACACGGCTGCAATCTCTGTAAAAAGTTATTATCTCTGCATGCTACACACACACCTGCGCAACCTAGCCTATTACTAACATATCCTAACAGGTGTAGGATATCACCAAAGCCCTAAGTCTTCCCTGACCATGTGACCCTGTCCAGAAAGAACTCTTGGCCTTAGTTCTCAGTGTTCTCAGTTAGATGGACTCTTCGGATTGATGAGTGCATGAGGAGACATAGCATCTGCTTGTTAGGCATGCAAAAGATTCACTGATCTATTTGGTCGGAAACATTCCAGCCTTTGTTCAGAGTAAGCTAGACTTAAACCTTGGCATCCCTTTCCAAGGACATACCTTCTATTATAGTTTAAAATCAGATCCAAGAGGTGTATAGATATGCAGTAACAAAGCACCAACCTGTTTGTCTCAATCACTTCATTCCTCCACCACGGCCCAACTATCTCAGGCATGCAGAGTCAATATTTACACTATCACTGATGAGAGGTATGGCTCTGTTGTTATTGGTTGGCCTGAGCGTTTGTGTGTGTATACGTGTGGGTATTTGGTGTGTGTGTGTGTGTGTGTGTTGAAATCTGGTTGGTATTTTTGTGTTTGACCAAGTGTGTTTGTGTGAGTGTGTACGTGTGTGTATGTGGGTGACTGTATGAGGTCACTGGTGCAGCCAGGCAGATCTGAACATGAATAACACATGACACATGGGTGATGTATGGTGTGTGTGAAAGGGGCATGTCTGTGTATGACTGTAGCGTGTTTTCACTGAATTGCGGGTAAACGTGTTTCTGCACTACAGTGTGAAAAACCCTGTTCATGTCTGTGTGTGTGGTGTGTGTGTATATGTGTGTGGTGTGTGTGTATGTGTGTGTGTGTGTATGTGCCTTGTGTGTGAGTGTGTGTGCATGTTTGTGCATTTGCGAGGGGTGGGGTTTGAAGAGGACGCTTTGCGATACCTTAGGGAAGTGTGTGTGTGTGTGTGTGTGTGTGTGTGTGTGTGTGTGTGTGTTTGATGATCTCGCAGGCCCTTAGGAGAGACAGCTGCTTTGATGACTAAAGGAGGCCTTTTCTTTTTTTATATAATATATTTTGTATTCACAGAAAATGGAAGATGAAACATTAAGACATTGTACATTTGTCCCCTTTATGTCCTCCCCTCGACCTCCCTCACCCCCACCCCAGAACGCCTTCAAACACATTTGAAAAGAAAAGGAAAGTCATAGAGTTCCATATAAAAAAGCTTTAAAAAATATACCACATAATGTTACCTCAATACAAAGCAAACACACGATAGTCTACCAATTTCAGGTGATTAGGTAATCCTATAGGCCGACAGTGTATTTTGTTGCATTACAACCTGTAGTTTAAAGTGATTTTTATTTGGATTTCATGTAATGGACATACACAAAATAGTCCGAATTGGTGAAGTGAAATGAAAAAAAGAACTTGTTTAAAAAATAAATAAAAAAAGTCAAATGGAAAGGGGTTGCGTGCATATGTATTCATCCCCTTTGCTATGAAGCCCCTAAATAAGATCTGATGCAACCAATTACCTTCAGAAGTCACATAATTAGTTAAATGAAGTCCACCTGTGTGCAATCTAAGTGTCACATGATCTGTTCTGTTCTGAATAGCCCCAGAGTCCACAACATCATTAAGCAAGGGACACCACCAAGCAAGCGGAACCATGAAGACCAAGGAGCTCTCCAAACAGGTCAGGGACAAAGTTGTAGAGAAGTACAGATCAGGGTTGGGTTATAAAACAATATCAGAAACTTTGAACATCCCACGGAGCACCATCAAATCCATTATTCAAAAATGTAAAGAGTATGGCACCACAACAAACATACCAAGAGAGGGCCACCCACCTAAACTCACGGACCAGGCAATGAGGACATTAATCAGAGAGGCTACAAAGAGGCCAAAAATAATCCTGAAGGAGCTGCAAAGGCTTGGAATATCTGTCCATAGGACCACTTTAAGCCGTACACTCCACAGAGCTGGGCTTTACAGAAGAGTGACCAGAAAAAAGCCATTGCTTTTGGTGTTCACCAAAAGGCATGTGGGAGACTCCCCAAACATATGGAAGAAGGTACTCTGGTCAGATGAGACAAAAATGTAGCTTTTTGGGAATCAAGGAAAACACTATGTCTGGGGAAAACCCAACACCTCTCATCACCCCGAGAATACCATCCCCACAGTGAAGCATGGTGGTGGCAGCATCATGCTATGGGGATGTTTTTCATCGGCAGGGACTGGGAAACTGGTCAGAATTGAAGACATGATGGACGGCACTAAATACAGGGAAATCCTTGAGGGAAACCTGTTTCAGTCTTCCAGAGATCTGAGACTGGGACAGAGGTTAATCTTCCAACAGGACAATGACCAGAAGCATACTGCTAAAGCAACTCGAGTGGTTTAAGGGGAAACATTTAAATGTCTTGGAATGGCTTAGTCAAAGCCCAGACCTCAATCCAATTGAGAATCTGTGGTATGACTTAAAGATTGCTGTACACCAGCGGAACCCACCCAACTTTAAGGAGCTGGAGCAGTTTTGCCTTGAAGAATGGTCAAAAAACCCAGTGCCTAGATGTGCCAAGCTTATAGAGACATACCCCAAGAGACTTGCAGCTGTCATTTCTGAGAAAGATGGCTCTACAGAGTACTGAATTTTGGGGGGGTGAATTTTCAGTTTTCTTGTCATATTTATTGCTTGTTTCACAAGAAAAAATATTTTGCATCTTCAAAGTGGTAGGCATGTTGTGTAAATCAAATGATACAACTCCCCCCCCCCAAAAAAATTATTTTAATTCCAGGTTGTAAGGCAACAAAAATACTTTCGCAAGCCACAGTATACAGCAGTGACCTCAAGGGCTGGGGGAAAGCCCAATAATCCTCATCTGGAGCAAGTGTTTAAAGCAGTTCAAATTAGAAAGGAGGCTTTTTCTAATTCAGTTTGATCTAGTACAGTTTGGTCTCAAACTGGGAGACTGGAGACTAGTTTGAGATGTCCTAATTTATGATCAAGTCATCGACATACATACAAAATGGTGCCTGGAGTCAACAGTTGCAGAGTGTTAATGGCATTTCCTCTGGCTGTGTGGTCATTAGACTGTCCTCTCCACTGTCAGTCTCACACCGTGTGACTCCATCTCTTCATCACATACACTCAGGACCCAGAGATCACACACACACACACACCGCACACACACACACACACACACACACACACACACACACACACACACACACACACACACACACACACACACACACACACACACACACACACACACACACACACACACACACACACACACACACACACACACACACACACACACACACCGCACACACCACACACACACACACACCACACACACACACACACACACACACACACACATACACACACACACACACATTTGAGACAGTTATGCCTGAGAATAAGAATATAATAATTTAATTAGAGGAGGATAAGAAAGAGAGAAAGCAGGGAAAGAGTAGGATGCAGAAGGAGAGGAATGAGGGAGTGAAGAATCAGAAGATGAAGACAAAAGAAAGGCCACACAGAGGAGGGGAGAGAATCAATCTGTCTTCAAGGAGCTGTTAATAATTATACATTCTACAGCCTTCTCCATCTTCGTTAGTCTTTCATTAATTCATAATACTGAAACAAATTACCTTTGCATGGATGAAAATTACACCTAAATGTGGCGTAGCAGTTTGGCATTTGGTGATTAAATATTCCTGGGAGAGTCAGAGAGTTTGATAGAGCACCGTTTTGTTGATGAAGTCGTGTAACATTGTTACCTTTGAAATAACAGTGGTCTCATATCCTACGTGTTCACATTAGTGACGGGGGGAACATCGATGAACGTGGAGAGCATCAATAGACCAGGGAAAGAGAAGAGGAGGATTTGGGCACTGTCTTGTACACACACACAAACACACATTCACGCATGCGCACAGAATAGATTCAAAACAAATTGGGAACTCGAAATTGATTGATTGGTTGAATAAATAACCACAAATAACCGTCAGCTACACCATTCCATACACCACAGTCACTCCACACTGCAGTCACTCCACACTGCAGTCACTCCATACATAAGGAGAGTATGTCTGCTATCTGTCACAAGGGTTTATTATAAAGGTTTCGATATTGAAACACCTTTTTTGATAGATTTGATAAAGCCCTTTCATTGTCCGTCTATTTTCCTCCAATAGTGGTTCATTCTCTTGTATCCACTTTGTTCTTCATTGGACGCATCTTGGACTGAATAAAAAAACGTTCTCTCGAAATCTGTCTTAAGTCATGAGGTAATGACAGATACAGTTCCATCCCAGTCCAAATGCTTCTCTTTATCACACCACTGTACCTGTGTGGAACAAAGCACCTGAACTCTCTCCACACAATAGACCATATTGAAAATAACAGATTCAATAAGACTTGTTCCTGGCTACAATACAATCAGGATACGTCAGAGGCAGAGGGAGAGAGCTGAGCTCTGAACGATAACACAGGAGAGAATGGGCTGGTCTGACTCCCTTTTGTCTCCCTCTCCGTCTGTGTATAGATTATAGATGATATAGAAGCACATAGCTGTGCTCCAATGTCTTTGTCTGAGCCACTCTGTATCTGGTCCTCTTTGAGTCTTAACCAAAGCAAGAGAAACACAACACCTTCCAAGTAAGTTACTGACTGACTCAATCTCCCTTTGTGTGTTTGTGTGTGGCTTGTTAAGATCTATTCCCCTCCAGACTACAGCTGTCCTCTCTGCTCCATTGTGAGGTGAGTGATAGAGCTATAGAGTTATAGTCAGAGTTATATACAGGCGGCAGCTCAGAGAGAAGAGTGTTAGACTCCCCTCCAAGACCCCCGTGGCAATGTATCCATTATCACACACACACAGAGAAACACGCTTGCATGCATACACGAAGCACACCCAGTGAAGGAGTTGTATTGGTGCAGCAAGGCTTCCAGGCCTGTTGATGAAACAAGAGCGGAGGATGTAGAGCTGAAGGTGAGCTGAGACGTTCTTGTGTTGTTTGCTCCTGTTTACATACATTACACAGGCACACTCCTCGGCTGTAAAAGGAACAACCGTGTCAATTATCCCTGAACACATATCTCTCTCTCTCTCTCTCTCCGTTTTTAGCTACCCTAATGGGCTTACTCTCTCTCTCTAACCCTCTCTCCTTCTCTCTCTCTTCCTCTCTCGGTCTCCATCCTCTCCTGGTGCTCAGCTTCTCTAATGGGCCGTCTCTCAGAATGATGAGAAGCCATATTTTTGGAGTCACCTCAGATCACACAGCAGAGCACACTGTGTCAGGAGAACATGAAGAAGGCAGGAATAAACATCTCACAACTACCCAACAGATTATCACACAAGCTGTGTGTGTGTGTGTGTGTGTGACAGGTATTATACCAGTGTGGAAGGTATTGTTACTTTCTCAAAAGGAACATGCCACACATAGGGGTTACACACTAATAAACACAGACATGAATACAACCATCCGCTTTGCTACAGAGAGTGTGAGAGAGAGAGGGAAGAGAGAGAGAGGAAGAGAAAGAGATGTATAAACTGTCAACACTGTCACAGAAAATGGCCCTCAAATTAAGCGGAGCGCGCAGTGGTACAAGGGACTCTGGGAAATTGCCTTTTATCACTTCCCAAACAAAGGGCTGTCTGACAGCCTTGAGCCCGATAACACACACACACACACACACACACACACACACACACACACACACACACACACACACACACACACACACACACACACACACACACACACACACACACAAACACACACACACACACACACACACACACACACACACATATCTGACAGTGTTGCGCTCGATAACTCCGCCAGCTGCTATTTACATTATTATTATTCTATCAAGCCACCTCTCTCTCTCTCTCTCTCTCTCTCTCTCTCTCTCTCTCTCTCTCTCTCTCTCTTCTCCACTGACTTTTACTATCCCTGGAAGCCGCGTGCTTTCATGTGGTTAACATCATGAAAAGTAACCGCTTCTTATTTCCTCCTCTCCTCTCCTCTCCTCTCCTCTCCTCTCCTCTCCTCTCCTCTCCTCTCCTCTCCTCTCCTCTCCTCTCCTCTCCTCTCCTCTCCTCTCCTCTCCTCTCCTCTCCTCTCCTCTCCTCTCTCTATCAAGCCACCTCTCTCTCTCTCTCTCTCTCTCTCTCTCTCTCTCTCTCTCTCTCCTCTTCTCCCCCAAGGCTTGTGCATCCCCTCTTTAATGGGTCTAAGCGCTGTAAGCTGGCTGTGAGCAGAGGAGACTCTTACACACGGATCCGCTAGGCTTATCTCTGCCTGTTTATCATGGTTATTATTATTAATGTTCTCTCTCTCAGAGAATGGTAGAAGAGAGGAGGGAGAGGAGAGGGGTAGAAGGAGGAGGGGTGGCAGGCGGTTAGAGCTTTCCTGTGATGTGATGCTTGTTAAATAAACTGCCTATTTACCACCATGACAGACAGATTATTTACAAACACACACCATTACACATGCCTTCCTGCCTGCCGTCTCTAGTTCTCTCTCTTCATCTCTGTCCGGGGACAGAATTTCACTGGGAGGGGGGGAGTGATGACCGAGACTGGAGGGGGGGAGTGATGACCGAGACTGGGAGGGGGGGAGTGATGACCGAGACTGGAGGGGGGGAGTGATGACCGAGACTGGAGGGGGGGAGTGATGACCGAGACTGGAGGGGGGGAGTGATGACCGAGACTGGGAGGGGGGGGAGTGATGACCGAGACTGGGAGGGGGGGAGTGATGACCGAGACTGGAGGGGGGGAGTGATGACCGAGACTGGAGGGGGGGAGTGATGACCGAGACTGGAGGGGGGAGTGATGACCGAGACTGGAGGGGGGGAGTGATGACCGAGACTGGAGGGGGGGAGTGATGACCGAGACTGGAGGGGGGGAGTGATGACCGAGACTGGAGGGGGGGAGTGATGACCGAGACTGGAGGGGGGGAATGATGACCGAGAATGGAGGGGGGGAGTGATGACCGAGACTGGAGGGGGGGAGTGATGACCGAGACTGGGAGGGGGACAAGACCACGATTGTAATTTTGTCAAATCACCACCATAATAAGAGTTCAAAATGTCCAGTATTTCTGGGTTCATAGTTCAGAACAACATGCATGATGAAAAAAATGCATGCTGAGGGAAAATAGAGCCACTCTACAAACTATTAATAACCCAAATACAGTGGGGAACAATGGGCCTTCTACGCCTTCAGAGATTTCTAAAATAATGATTATAACAATATAATAATGATAATTATATTATTGTTTTCAATAATGTTCTGATTTAATGTCTTCAGTTTTTTTTGGAAAGGAAAGGGTTAACACCGGATTTTTCTTTGGTGGTCTCTGTGGAGGTAAATCTAACTAGCTAAGTCAGCCATTGGCTAGGCCATCCGAAGCTAGAGCAACATGTTGGAGTGACAATGGAATCAACCAATCACATTTTGACTTAATGAGTGGGACCGTTTTTACAAAAACTTATGGAAACTTCTGCCTTCCTGAAGGGCAACACGTCACTGCGCAATAGCGAGAAGTATTTTCTCACGGTCTAACTAGCTAGCTTTTGTTGTCGGTTAGTTTACAGCGGCTGCAGCAGGTTTTATTAAAGAGGATTTTGTTGCTCATTTGTTAGCTTTTCCTTTTCCTCATCAAGGGGGTTGAGCTCCGGTGTCCCCTTCACCCCGTCCGTGGCACAAACACTTAGTCTGTGTAAGGATATGCGCCTTTTGGCCACCACTTTTATGTTGGACCACGTCTTTTTATTTCTGAGAGGGTCCGACCTTCTGAGCCAGCAGCATTCACAGTGTCACATGCTGCCACTCTAATGCCTTTTTGGCATTTGTAACACCCACACAGTGTAACACCCACACGGTGTAACACCCACACGGTGTAACACCCACACTGTGTCCACCAAACAATATGTTTTGTCTTGCGTCAACCTCCCCTACAAGAACTTCCATTTCACCTTTCTGTCGGGATATGCTGTCATTGTCGTCATGCAGTCAGTATGGATGAATATTAATTAGGGGCGTTTCACTGACTATTTATAGGCAACTATGGACGTTAAAAGGGTGGAACAAAACGCTGGCTCACGTGCGCCAAATGTCGAGTTGATTGTGATTTCTAAAGGGAAACCGGCATGGAACGTGCGTGCGCACTGTGTTTCTGTGTTTTCGTCCATACGCCACCTTTTGACATGAATCCTCCACACGGGTTTATAAATGAGGCCCCTGGTGTTATTAGTGCAGTGCGCTTGCTGTTGTTAGCCATCTATTTAAAAATAACTTATGTGAAACATTTTTGTATTTAATGAAGTGGAACTGGCAGCATTTAAGCAACATTAAATCTAATTCAAATCTGTTTATATACACCCCCAACATTTCTGACAGGTGACCACTTAGATATGGTCATTTTCACGTTTTTACAAATTATTTGACTGTTTGGGAATTACGTATACTAAGATATTTGTGAAAATTCTATAACAATATAGAGTGGGAAAGCGGCCATGCTTTTGGACAATTAATAGACACTGCAGTAAATAAAACCGAATAAAAACAACTGTCTACACACACTGGTGCGCGATAACCAACCGGAGCTACAGTAAACCTTTATACAAACAAGCCATTTGCCACTGGGCCTTCCATCATTCACTTTGAACTGGACTGTGTGTTTACAGGCAGTAGCAACAGCGTGACTTTAGACCATTAGAACGCATTTGCCAAAAGACACAAAATTCTCCTGAATGGATTTCTGTAAATACGTAAATACCACAGGAGTCGTCTTGCATTTGGGAGGTTTACAGTCCTGTTGATCAAATAACCATGAAAAGGTAGGCTCTCTCTCCATCAGTTATGCACATCAACAACAACAAGATCAACAGCAAATGCTAGCTCAGAGTAAAATTAGCTTAAATCTAACGAAGGATAATTAGATAAACCTTCTAACTTTTTCAGCTAGTTGGCTGTCAACATTGCACTGATAATTGATGGGGAATTATAACCTCTGCAGTTTGCCTACCAATGCATGCTTGTCTTAACCAAGCACCCAAGCTAACTGGCTAAAGTTGGCTAGCTTGCTAGCTAGCTACAAGTTTGCTACACAAATAAAAGAACACCTCACTCTGACCATTTTACTCGCCGCAGCAGAGCTGGTTTGTGAAAACATGCATCTAGGTGAGAGGTGTAGGAGTCAGGCGCATGAGAGCAGGGATGTCTGAGAAGTGTGTTTTAATCAGACCGTCCACCGACACAAAAATGGTGCGTAACCGTGAAAACAACAAACTGTAAATACAATCGAGCACAATACACAAAAGTCTAATCCTGCACAAACCAAGGCAGGCAACAGGTTACCCTATATACACACAGAAATAAACGCAAATGAGGTGTGAAAAAGAATCACAGACAAAACAAACAGAAAAGGAAAAAGGGATCGGTGGGGGCTAGTAAACCGGCATCGCCGACCGCCAAGCACCGCCCGAACAGGGAGAGGAGTTACCTTCGGTAGAAGTCGTGACATGGTTAGTCTGTTTACATGTTATCTAGAGCGTTCTTGGCTAACTATTACTTTTTTTTGCCAAGGTTACTGACACCGGTCACACTCAGACGAGAGTGCTCTGAAGTCGGAGTAGATAACCAAACTGAATTTGCGAAAGCAAGAGATACAGTATAAAGGCTGTTAAGATATTAATGTTTCAAGGAAGGTGTGTATATATTTGGCCTGGCGAAGCGGTTTTATGTGGAAGCTGGTAATTATGAGTTATATACTCCAATGGTCTCGGGAAGAAATTACACTGAACGAGACCGAGTCAAGACGAAGTACAAATGTATCTGACACCAAGACAAGACCGAGACACTCAATATGTGGTCTCGAGACCGGCCTCGAGTACTACAACTCTGGTCATGCCGCACACCTACATTTAAATATCTTGGATGTGTCCTTGTTCCCTACTCCCACACTATATTAAAATGCCAGTATGCATTCTACAAATGGTGGAATAGGCGAAATATGATAACACAACAACAACTGATGGTAGTAGCTAACTACTGTAGCTAATTAGCCGGCTAACCTCTGTAGCTAGCAAGCATTGATGTCGCCCACTGTATGCACTTTGTGTAGCCTGATTGGGGTCAGACTGAGGAGAAATCCGCACATAATGCATCCATGGCCAACATCTGAAGTGGTCAGACAGATCTGAAAACAATCAGACCACAAAGCGACTTTTGTGCGTCTTTTCAATGCCATCTTTATTTTCTGATAGCAGACACAACCTTAATTCCTAATAAATGTAAAACAGGACACTAACCTTAAGGATTAAGTGTTGCTCGATGCATAGAGGAATACTACACCCGCCCTTAAATCCCCCCTAACACCCCCCCCACACACACACACACACACACACACACATACACACATTTGTTGTGATAGAGATGGAAACACTCCAGAAAACTCTAAAGCCAGAGATTGTTGCTGAGAGTTAAACCAGGCTGCACACAACTTCTCCAAAGAGGATTTTAAAGGCAAATACTTAACAGCACTCTTAGTAAGTCCTTTTATATGTGTGGAAAATAAGAAATAAGACACACACACACAGTGGTATCTGTGGGATTGTGTTAATCTGCCTCTCCAGTGTGATAGGGGCCTGCGGATAATGATATGGGGATCTGAGGCTAAGTGGGCAGGTAGATGCTACGGAAGAACAGAGGGAAAGGGAGAGGGAGAGAGATGGGAAGAGAAAGAAAAAAGGAGAGAGAGGGAGAGAAAGAAAGAAAGAAAGAGAAAAGGACAGAGAGAGGAGGCACAGTGGATAGGGAGCTTACAGGAACAGTGGGGACAGGATAAAAGTTTTCTGCTTTGAAGTAATTTAAGGAATTATTTTCTAATAGAAGTGTGATTAAAAAAGACACTTGAGATGGTGTAGGAATGTGTGTATGTACTTTACACACACACTCCGGTTCATCCAGCATAGGGACCCACCAGGGCACCACCATAAACTCTCTTCCTTTCCTCCTCATCATTGGAGAGTCAATTATAGCCCTGTGCATCTCAGGCTATCCCCTGCAGAGCTCCTGGTCTACCTCAACTAATGAGGAAAGTATGTAAGTCCATGCTAACATTGTAATTGAAGGTCCATGATACTCCAGCCCCAGCCCTCCCCTCTCAGATTTAGTCCCTCCCTCCTTTCTATCCCCCTCTGGCCCCACAGCCCATACCAGCCCAGCTATGGAGGGGGGAATTGGGGAGTGGATAGGGGGGTGGAGGAGTGTATGGGGGCTTATTAGGCCCTGTTTAATATTAATTCAGGAAGAGGGAGATGGTCCGTTGAGATGTTTCTGTTTGAAGGATCCACCCATGACAATGCCTCCAGTCACACGCACAGGCACATGCACAGACACACGCACAGGCAGAGGCACAAGCACAGGCACACGCACAGGCACACGCACAGGCACAGGCACAGGCACAGGCACAGGCACAGGCACAGGCACAGGCACAGGCACAGGCACAAGCACAGGCACACGCACAGGCAAACGCACAGGCACACGCACACGCACACGCACATGAAGGTTCCAGCGGTAGTGGTGTGATTTTGTTCATGGAGAGAGCACAATACAGCCTGAAGGGCCTCTTCTTGACATTGGAGAGATAGAGAGAGAGGGAGGAGGGATGGCAAGTTAGGGGAGGGATAGAGAGAGAGGGAGGAGGGATGGAGAGTTAGGGGGAGGCGGGATGGAGAGAGAGGGAGGAGTGATGGAGATTTAGGGGGGGAGGGATGGAGAGAGAGGGAGGAGGGACATAGAGTTAGGGGGAGGCGGACTGGACAGTTAGGGGGAGGAGGGATGGAGAGTTAGGGGGAGGAGGGATGGAGAGTTAGGGGGAGGCAGAATGGACAGTTAGTGGGAGGAGGGATGGAGAGTTAGGGGGAGGAGGGATGGAGAGTTAGGGGGAGGAGGAATGGACAGTTAGGGGGAGGAGGGATGGACAGTTAGGGGGAGGAGGGATGGAGTGTTAGGGGAAGGCGGAATGGACAGTTAGGGGGAGGAGGGATGGACAGTTAGGGGGAGGAGGGATGGAGAGTTAGGGGGAGGAGGGAGGAAGAGTTAGGGGGAGGCAGGATGGAGAGTTAGGGGGAGGAGGAATGGACAGTTAGGGGGAGGAGGGGTGGAGAGTTAGGGGGAGGAGGGATGGAGAGTTAGGGGGAGGAGGGGTGGAGAGTTAGGGGGAGGAGGGATGGAGAGAGAGGGAGGATGGATGGAAAGTTAAGGGGAGGAGCGATGGAGAGTTAGGGGGAGGAGGGATGGAGAGAGAGGGAGGAGGGATGGAGATTTAGGGGGAGGAGGGATGGAGAGAGAGGTAGGAGGGATGGAAAGAGAGGGAGGAGGGATGGAGAGTTAAGGGGGGAGGGATGGAGAGTTAGGGGGAGGAGGGATGGAGAGTTAGGGGGAGGAGGGATGGAGAGAGAGGGAGGAGGGATGGAGAGTTAGGGGGAGGAGGGATGAGAGAGAGGTAGGAGGAATGGAGAGAGAGAGAGGACAGATGGAGAGTTAGGGGGAGGAGGGATGAAGAGTTAGGGGGAGGGATGGAGAGAAAAGGAGGAGGGATGGATGTTAGAGAGAGGGATGGAGAGAGAGGGAGAAGGGATGGAGAGAGATGGAGAAGGGATGGAGAGAGAGGGAGGAGGGATAGAGAGCTAAAGGGAGGGATGAAGAGAGAGGGAGGAAGAATTGAGAGAGAGCGAGGAGGGATGGAGAATTAGGGGGAGGGATCGATTGAGAGGGAGGAGGGGTGGAGAATTAGGGGGAGGGATGAGAGAGGGAGGAGGGATGAATGTTCGGGTGAGGGATGGAGTGAGAGGGAGGAGGGATGGAGAATTAGGGGAGGGATGAGAGCGGGATGGATGTAGGGGGAGGGATGGAGAGAGGGAGGAGGGATGGAGAGACAGAGGAGGGATGGAAAGTTAGGGGGAGGAGGAATGGAGAGAGAGGGAGGAGGGACAGAGAGTTAGGGGGAGGCGGGATGGAGAGAGAGGGAGGAGGGATGGAAAGTTAAGGGGAGGAGGGATGGAGAGTTAGGGGAAGGAGGGATGGAGAGTTAGGGGGAGGAGGGATGGAGAGTTAGGGGGAGGAGGGATGGAGAGAGAGGGAGGAGGGATGGAGAGTTAGGGGGAGGAGGGATGGAGAGAGAGGTAGGAGGGATGGAGAGAGAGGGAGGAGGGATGAAGAGTTAAGGGGAGGAGGGATGGAGAGTTAGGGGGAGGAGGGATGGAGAGTTAGAGGGAGGAGGGATGGAGAGTTAGAGGGAGAAGGGATGGAGAGAGAGGGAGGAGGGATGGAGAGTTAGGGGGAGGAGGGATGAGAGAGAGGTAGGAGGAATGGAGAGAGAGAGAGGACAGATGGAGAGTTAGGGGGAGGAGGGATGAAGAGTTAGGGGGAGGGATGGAGAGAAAAGGAGGAGGGATGGATGTTAGAGAGAGGGATGGAGAGAGAGGGAGAAGGGATGGAGAGAGATGGAGAAGGGATGGAGAGAGAGGGAGGAGGGATAGAGAGTTAAAGGGAGGGATGAAGAGAGAGGGAGGAAGAATTGAGAGAGAGTGAGGAGGGGTGGAGAATTAGGGGGAGGGATGAGAGAGGGAGGAGGGATGAATGTTAGGGTGAGGGATGGAGTGAGAGGGAGGAGGGATGGAGAATTAGGGGAGGGATGAGAGCGGGATGGATGTTAGGGGGAGGGATGGAGAGAGGGAGGAGGGATGGAGAGACAGAGGAGGGATGGAAAGTTAGGGGGAGGAGGAATGGAGAGAGAGGCAGAAGGGACAGAGATTTAGGGGGAGGCGGGATGGAGAGAGAGGGAGGAGGGATGGAAAGTTAAGGGGAGGAGGGATGGAGAGTTAGGGGAAGGAGGGATGGAGAGTTAGGTGGAGGAGGGATGGAGAGTTAGGGGGAGGAGGGATGGAGAGAGAGGGAGGAGGGATGGAGAGTTAGGGGGAGGAGGGATGGAGAGAGAGGTAGGAGGGATGGAGAGAGAGGGAGGAGGGATGGAGAGTTAAGGGGAGGAGGGATGGAGAGTTAGGGGGAGGAGGGATGGAGAGTTAGAGGGAGGAGGGATGGAGAGTTAGAGGGAGGAGGGATGGAGAGTTAGGGGGAGGAGGGATTGAGAGTTAGGGGGAGGGATAGAGAGAGAGGGAGTAGGGATGGAGAGTTAGGGGCAGGGATGGAGAGAGAGGGAGGAGGGATAGAGAGTTAGGGGCAGGGATGGAGAGAGAGGGAGAAGGGACAGAGAGTTAGGGGGAGGGATGGAGAGAGAGGGAGGACAGATGGAGAGTTAGGGGGAGGAGGGATGAAGAGTTAGGGGGAGGGATGGAGAGAGAGGGAGGAGGGATAGAGAGTTAGAGGGATTGATGAAGAGAGAGGGAGGAAGAATTGAGAGAGAGGGAGGTGGGATGGAGAATTAGGGGGAGGGATGGAGTGAGAGGGAGGAGGGATGGAGAATTATGAGGAGGGATGAGAGAGGGAGGAGGGATCGATGTTAGGGGAGGGATGGAGTGAGAGGGAGGAGCGATAGAGAGTTAGAGGGAGGGATGAAGAGAGAGGGAGGAAGAATTGAGAGAGGGAGAAAATAAGGATGAAAAACAGAGGTGGCTGATTGGATGCTGACAGCTTTACATGACCTAAGTCCCCCCTATCCACTCCCCAATTCCCCCCTCCATAGCACAGACGTACGCACGCACATACGCACATACGCACACACACACACACACACACACACACACACACACACACACACACACACACACACACACACACACACACACACACACACACCGTTAACAGAGACACTCCCAGGGCACACGGTGGGATTGTATGTTGAAGTTACAGTAGTATCCTTCTTAGGGACCTATAAAATTCAGTTTCCTACATTTAGTTTTTCCAAATTACTGATTTGTTACTGTTTTTCAGGTTTTCGCTCTCAAAATCACACAACAATCCTTAAACCATATCAGGGGGCCACTAACATACACTTAGTGTACAAAACATGAGATCATCTTCCTAATATTGCGTTGCACCCCCTTTTGCATGGACTCTACAACGTGTCAAAGTGTTCCAGAGGGATGCTGGCCCATGTTGACTCCAATGCTTCCCAACGTTGTGTCAAGTATGGCTGGATGTTCTTTCGGTGGTGGACCATTCTTGATACACACAGGACACTGTTGAGTGTGAAAAACCCAGCAGCGTTGCAGTTACTTATGGTAGTACTCAAACCAGTACTACCATACCCCGTTCAAAGGGAATTAAATATTTTGTCTTTCCCATTCACCCTCTGAATGGCACACATACACAATCCATGTCTCAATTGTCTCAAGGCTTCAATATCTTACTATAAACTGTCTCCTCTTCATATACACTGACTGAATTGGATTTAACAAGTGACATCAATAAGGGATCATAGCTTTCACCTGGATTCACCTGGTCAGTCTGTCATGGAATTTACACAGTGTATATTCGCTGTTTCTTCTGTCCATTACAGAAAACCTCTACACCTATTCCATCAGTCTACTTCCTATTGTCGTGTGTGTGTGCCTGTCTGTTTTTTGGTGTGTGCCTGTCTGTTTTTTGGTGTGTGCCTGTCTGTTTTTTGGTGTGTGCCTGTCTGTTTTTTGGTGTGTGCCTGTCTGTTTTTTGGTAATAAACGTGTGTTCTGTACATCTGTCTCCAACTGGTCATTCACCCGAGGATATTAAAACCGCAATTTTTCAACTGTCAAATACTTTATTTATTGTACATTATAAACAATGAAGTGTGTGTGTGTGTGTACGTGTGTGTACTTGTGTGTGTGTACATGTGTGTGTGTGTGTGAGTGGAATATTACTCCAGTGATACCAGTTCTATTCATATAGCCACTGGCCTGTAAACCACACTGAGTTGGTAACCAGACCTACAAGGAGAGAAGGAGAAAGGTGAGAACTTTGATCTCAATGCACTTCTTCTCCTCACACACACACACACACACACACACACACACACACACACACACACACACACACACACACACACACACACACACACACACACACCATCTGCTCAGGCACACACAAAATCATCTGTGTGTGAGTGTTTGTCAAAAGAAGAAAGAGTGAGAGAGTTTTGCGATCAGTGGCTACACTGCTGAGTCTATTAAAGGCCTGTGAGCTTATCGGGGCTAATTTAACATTAGCTTATACTTTACTGTACCCTGCCACAACCAGCATGGGCCTCTGCTAATGCCATCTCTTACATTCACTGTGGATGGCCTCCGCTAACGATGCTAATTAGAGAGGCAGACACAATGAATGCTTCATCTCTCCTCCCACCTGTCATATTCAAACCCACCGCAGCCTAAAAAACCCCAGAGAAAATAACTTCCCTCTCCTCTTCATCTCCTCCTTTCTCTCCAAACACTAGCACCCCATGAAGACAGATGAAACGTGTTTGTTTGAATGGCGTTTCATGTTTTGTTCGGCTTCCTTGTGATAACTCCAGGAAAAACTTTGCCACCTGTGTGTGTGTGTGCCTTTAATGGGGTTCTGTTTGATAAGAGAATGCACGCAGCCAGAGAATGAGAGAAAGGATATAGACATGAGGGATAGAAAAGTCAAGGGGAGAAATGGAGTGAGAGGACAGAGTGAATGAAGGGAGAGAGAGAAGCAGGGAGGATATAGAGGGAAGAGAGTTGATATAGAGAGACAAGAGAGGCTGGATGAAGGGATAGAGAGATGATAAAGGGAACAGAAAGAGAGCGAGCGGGTGAGAGGAAGTGAATAGAGGGAACAGAAAGAGAGAGAGGGGGTGAGAGGAAGTGAATAGAGGGAACAGAAAGAGAGCGAGCGGGTGAGAGGAAGTGAATAGAGGGAACAGAAAGAGAGAGAGGGGGTGAGAGGAAGTGAATAGAGGGAACAGAAAGAGAGTGAGGGAGTGAGAGGAAGTGAATAGAGGGGACAGAAAGTGAGTGAGGGAGTGAGAGGAAGTGAATAGAGGGGACAGAAAGAGAGTGAGGGAGTGAGAGGAAGTGTATAGAGGGAACAGAAAGAGAGTGAGGGAGTAAGAGGAAGTGAATAGAGGGGACAGAAAGTGAGTGAGGGAGTGAGAGGAAGTGTATAGAGGGGACAGAAAGTGAGTGAGGGAGTGAGAGGAAGTGTATAGAGGGAACAGAGAATAACCCTTTTGGTTCCAGGTAGAACCCTTTTTGTTTCCAGGTAGAACCTATTTGGGTTCCATGTAGAACCATCTGTAGAAAGGGTTCTACATGGAACCCGAAAGGGTTCTACCTGGAACCAAAATTACAGATAATAACAGTATTTTTCAGCATTTTACCCATAATGCATTGCAATCTACAGTGTTAATGCTGTAAAACAAATGCACAGGACTGCTGTGCAGCTCCACCAGGACTGCTGTGCAGCTCCACCAGGACTGCTGTGCAGCTCCACCAGGACTGCTGTGCAGCTCACCCAGGACTGCTGTGCAGCTCCCCCAGGACTGCTGTGCAGCTCCACCAGGACTGCTGTGCAGCTCCACCAGGACTGCTGTGCAGCTCACCCAGGACTGCTGTGTAGCTCCACTAAGACTGCTGTGCAGCTCCACCAGGACTGTTGTGCAGCTCCACCAGGACTGCTGTGCAGCTCCACCAGGACTGCTGTGCAGCTCCACTAGGATTTTATTGCATTGATGGGCACGACTCAGCCTGTACTCTGCACAGATGGGTGCGGCATAACCAATCGGAGCTGCAGTAGGCCTATATGCAAATACATCATTGCCATATATGGATCCTTGCCATTTAGTTTGAACAGGACTGTTTTAACAGCATGAGTGGTTGTGAGGAGATGCGCTTGTTTTGAGATCAAAGCCAGAGCTGCATTTAACCACGTGTGCACATTTAGTTCATATTCTTTGCTAGTTAGTGAGTTATTAGCCCAGTTATAGCTCATTTGTAGTCAGCAATAAGGGAGTGATTACTTCCTACAAGAGCACAAAACATGTACATTTCTAGATATTTTTGAAAAGCGAGTCAGGTCAAGGGGTAGTGCTGTATTTTGAGACGGGCTTGAATAAGCCAAGTAGCCAATAGGCAGAGGGGAGCATAATCTGTCTGATTCTTCTAATAATGGTATGGGAATAATAATGCATTTTATTTTGTGAAGTGATTTCTTGCATCAAAACATCAAACAACACAAGAACATTTCCAGTTACCTCCTTGTCTGAAGGAAAAGTGGATAAACAGGTTCATGTCCAGCCCTGCATGTTTTTTTCAAAAGTCTCATGGAATGTAGGCCTACATTTAACATCACATATTGGCTGCTACTGTAGGCTGAATGATGGAACAGATATGTCCATATTAAAATGTTATGAGATGCATTTTCTCCATTGTTTTTTATGGTAGGCCACTCTGGTAGGCCTACATTATGATCAAATAGCCATAGTAGCCGACTTGACCACTGTTAAACTATAAATTAAAGCAGGTACAGCCTCAGGGTTTACAGTAAACACGAGCTGGAAGTTGCAAATCATTTTCACAACGTTCAAGTTTGCGTTCAGCAGACCTGAAATTTGCTCAGTGCCAAAAACAATACAGGGAACATTGCTGGCCAGGTAAATCCAGGTGAAATCTATGATCCCTTACTGATGTCACTTGTTAAACCCACTTCAAGCAGTGTAGATGAAGGAGAGGAGACAGGTTAATAAGGTCGCCCACAGGCTCTAGGATGCCCACAGGCCTCACAAGACTCGTCTGAAGGTCCCCTGGTTCCATTTGCAACATTTTTGAAAGAATACTGTGGAGACTGTCAAGTGTCAAGTGACAAAAATAAGGGGTTAAACACATGTAAAAATATATATTTCTTCTATTTCTCAGATATAGCATAGACACTTCAGAACAAACTTCCTTTACATTTTTTTGGGGGGGGGTGACTATCTGTTGTTCCATGTATTGAATCTGTTATTCAATGTGTTTTTTATGGGCTAATAGCAGTAAGGCCCAAATTTGTTTTTGACTCTCAAATTCTAAATCAAATGACAACATTATCCTTGGTATGACCTTCTTAAAACATTTCCGTGTACATTTTTTGTCTGGCTCATTCGGAGGATGATTGAGCAAGACAAAACCTTTGAACAGGGTTTGGAAGTATGTGCCAAGCTCACCGGTTTGTGTCAAGAACTGTAACACTGCTGGGTTTTTCTCATTCAACAGTGTCCTAAGTGTATCAAGAATAGTCCACCACCTAAACTTGACACAACTGTAGGAAACATTGGAGTCAACAAGGACCAGAATCCCTGTGGAACACTGTCAACACCTTGTAGAGTCCATGCCCCGATGAATTGAGGCTGTTCTGGGCAAAATGGGGGGCTTGCAACTCAATATTAGGAAGGTGTTCCTAATGTTTGGTATACTCAGTGTATGTCATCGTTTTGCATACTAGGAGTGTCCGTATAGCCTCTCCCTGCTAACCATTTGTTTAATTTATACAACATGGTTCCATATAATGTAACAGTTTTAGTAAACCTGTTCACCAGTTTACCAGTAGTATGCAAACATTTGGCGACAGAAATAAAGGAAATTGTTGGTAATCAGTGGTATTGTGTAGGCTATAGCAAAGTTTTATTAGATACAGTAGCAAGGGTGTGAAGTAGGTGTATCTAGCTGTCTTATAGCTGTCTTATTTGTATTTGTTTAATGCCTCAATTGATTTCATAAACCATATTGAATACATGCTGTAGGTTGGATTCAACCCAAGATGATGAACCCTGAAGACGGGATAAAGTGCATGAGGTGGCCAAGAGGAAGCTAGTTGTTCTCAACCCCTACATTGCCCCATTCTTCCAAGAGCTCACTGAGTTTGAATGCAGACCTCTAGTGAGGTAAGTACACACGCACACGCACACGCACACGCACATGCACACGCACACACACACGCACGCACGCACGCACGCACGCACGCACGCACACACACACACACACACACACACACACACACACACACACACACACACACACACAAAGACAGCTTGATGTGTCCTTGTCACCTGTCTTTTTACCCACAGAGTAACAGCCCTGGTGCTCTTTGTATCTCATTCTATTATTTATTTTTCTATGCTTATCCTAAGGATGAAACAAGCTAATAAATCAGAACAGAGTACATGTGGCGCTGCTATAACAGCCTCAGGTCCACCGAGATCGGTGTAGAAGAACTTGACTGGCCTGCACAGTGCCAACCCCATCAAACACCTTTGGGATGAATTGGAACGCCAACTGCGAGCCAGGCCTAATCGCCCAACATCAGTGCCCAACCTCACTAATGCTCTTGTGGTTGAATGGAAGCAAGTCCCCGCAGCAATGTTCCAACATCTAGTGGAATGCCTTTCCAGAAGATTTGGCTTTGTGAACTGGGGCATTGTCATGCTGAAACACGAAAGGGCCTTCCCCAAAAAGGCCACATGTACACACAAACACACACATAGGGTGATATTGTCACGTTCTGACCATAGTTATTTTGTGTTTTCCTTGTTTTAGTGTTGGTGAGCTGGGTGGGCATTCTATGTTATGTGTCTAGTTTGTCCGTTTCTATGTTTGGCCTGATATGGTTCTCAATCAGAGGCAGGTGTTAGTCATTGTCTCTGATTGGGTACCATATTTAGGTAGCTTGTTTTGTGTTGGGGTTTGTGGGTGGTTGTCTTCTGTCTTTGTGTCGATGCACAAGATAGGACTGTTTTCGTTTTTCACATTTGTTGTTTTGTAATTTGAAGTGTTCAGTTTGGACTTATTATTAAATAAGATGAGCACTCACAAAGCTGCGCTTTGGTCCTCTCCTTCCCAGGAAGAAAGTCGTTACAGATATGAGGTTGACACTGTGGTTCGAGACTTTCTTCAATGTATCTCAATGCGTCTGAAGAGAGTATGACGGTTGTTTATGTTTTTTTGTAAAAAAAAGTTCAAAATATGAGTAGTTCAGGACCCTAGGGTGGCAACACATAAATTATGTAAGTGATTTAAATACATTTTGTTGTTTGACATGACAACAAATGAATAAGCCAGGGAGTAATTATTGTGACAGGGAAGGAGCCAACGTGTTGGTCAGTGTTTCCTATATACGATGTTATATTACATGTTTTCTCATGTAGCCACATTTAAATGTTTTGGTATTTTAGTAATTTAGCAGACGTTGTTATCCAGAGCGACATAACTGGTCATAATCATTTATCTTTTTTATACCATCAACATGCTGATCTAGGCCTACACCAGCAATGGTATCAGGCAATATTAGCTAGTTACGTTTGCTCTGAACCTGATAACATAGCTAGCTAGTTATCTAGTGATTTGCATTATTGGCTAACACAGTTTATTTTAGCCACAAAGTGCTAAGAAAAGACAAACTAGTTGTTTGTAGACAGTAAGATAGCTACACAAATGAATAAATATCTGTATATAGTAATTGATGGTATACCACCAAGCCCTAGTGTAGCACTTAACTCTCTTCATAGAAAAGCCAGTGTCGTCCTTATACTAAACACGGTGATGCTGTCCTGATGCCTTTCTACACTGAAGAGGATGCAGATGCACATGATCTATGAAACACACACTATTGATTCCGCCTGCATGCCGCCCACACACGCAAGGCCCTGTCCAGTGAGAGTGTGTGTGTGCTTAAGTGGTACTGTAGTTAGGATGCAGCGGCTAAAGCTGCTCTCTTAAACACCACTCATGTTCTCAACAGCTCAGAAAGGGTTAGTAACACTCACTAACGAGCCCTTCATTCCAATCCATCACACACACACAAACGCAAACACAAATGCACACACACACGCAAACGCACACACAGCTCGCTCTGTCCATGTCACATACTTCAGCTCAATCCCTTTTTATCCCATTTCATCACAGAGCCATTAGCCCCCTTCCTCTCAGGACTACACCTCCAAATCCACTATCTACTCCTCTCTATCCATTTCCTCCCTTGTTTTTCTAGCAGTTTGACATTTATTAGGATGAGTGTTGTCCTGGAGGTAGAACTGAGCGATTTCCACTCGATGGGCCAGCTGCAACATCAGAATTGGCATTTTAGTAAAAATTCATGATTTTATTGTTGCTTTTTGGTCATCTTTTAAAGTGGAACTGACAGTGTTTTAACTACTTTGCAGATATGAAACAAACAGACAATCATAATATCAGTCAAACATAAAATTCCCAGTTTATGCTACAAAACCAACTTTATAAGAGGTCTTAAAAATAGGTTGTGTTTGACTCAAAATACCATGCCGTACAGTAAAGGCATTGTTGGCAGAATAGATGGATGCAGTTCAATGCATGATTAATATAATTCACCAATGCATTTCTTGGTAGTCCAACAAATATTGCTATCAGGTATTAAATCACAGCTTGCCTGGTATATTGCTTGCTGCATCTATTCCAGATGCACTGTTTCAGTTTCAATTACTCAATATGTTGGACAAAAACAGATGAATATAACTCAGGCTGGGAATGTCAATACAATCAAGCTAGTAAGGGTAATAATCACAAGTCAGTTGTAACTTGGCTAATATGCTAGCGTATCTATTTATGTGGTAAGCTGAAAATAGCTGTGCAGTGATGCTCCCCATCCAACATGACACAGGATCTGCAGTGAAGAATGGGAGAAACTCTCCAAATGCAGGTGTGCCAAGCGTGTAGCGTCATACCCAATGTCATGACGTGGCCTTTTCTGGGTATAGATCGTGGCATCCCCTCTCTCTCTCTCCTACACCCAGGTTCTGCTATCTCAGGTCATAAATTCCTGGAGGAGACTCTCTCCCCCTGGCCATTCAGAAAGAGAGACACATAGAGAGAACAAAGGATTTCACATGGCAAACTCCTAAATCCACAAAATGGGAATTTGATATAAAAGGTCTACTTGTGAGAAGGTGGGAATGGTCCGTGGACACTTAAGGGACGGGTATGACGAGTGTGTTTCATTTGGTGACCTCAGAGAGGACAGGAAACACACCACTATATCTCTGAACATGTACATTTCTCAATTATGGGGTTTGCATCTAATTCTTGTATAAAATGAATGAGTAAAGATGAAACTATTTGTGAAATGATGTAATATGATGTTAAACCTTTAATGTGAAATGATTATGTTCCTTTAAAGTTTAACAAAGTCATTGGCCCGCCCCCGTGAGCACAGACATGATCTGGTGTCATAGATCCGCCTTTTCTATTGTTAGGAATAAAACCCTCTCCGAAGGAAATCCTCTTCAGACTAAGCAAATCCACAGCGTGTCACGACTTCTGCCGAAGTCGACGCCTCTCCTTGTTTGGGCGGTGCTCGGCGCTCGACGTCACCGGTCTTCTAGCCATCATTGATCCATTTTTCATTTTCCACTTGGTTTCAATCCTATTCATTACCTGTTCTGTATTTAACCCTCTGTTTCCCCTCATGTCTTTGTCACAGATTGTTTGTTGTTCAGTTTTCGCGTTATTTGTATTGGTGCGCGACGGGTCATCGTACCCACTTTGTTTTATTATTATGCATAGTTTTGGTGTTATTTTTTGTTTATAGTCATTAAACAACTCCATTTCATTAAGTTTGATTCTCCTGCGCCTGACTTCCCTGCCACCTATACACACGACTCTGACAGCGTGAGCTGCAAAGAGTTATTGTGTTCCTAACCGTACCACATGGAGCATGGGCTACACGGCTGGAAATGGTTAAACTCTGAGACTATCAATCCCTACAGGATTAGAGCAAATCTTAGATACTAGTTACAAGTCTGCAGCTAGAAATGATGTCAACCTGGGATGCAAAGACCGACATCCGCTGAAACATCTATTCTATGAGAACATTTCTGAATGGTATTCTGAAGTATCTATCTAACCACGAAAGACTTTGATCTTCAGGGAAGCAGAGTGAGAGAGAGAGAGACGCTCGGATGAACTCTCTAACAGACGGACGATTCCACCAGAGATCACAATAACACACTGGGCGTAAATATATATTGATTGCAATTATTCCCGAATGAGTGAGCATTCATGTGCAAAGGATTAGCATTTCAATTAATAATAATTATCAACTGTGTAGTGACTCCTTTTGTCTTTCCCACCCTCTTCAGTCCACACCCACTTCCCTTTGTCCATCAAGCCGTCATATTGGCTTAGCCCACTAGGGAACCTCCCCTATCATTTCTTTGTAACCACAACTGTTGTTTGTTTAAGAATTTCTGTGATTATTTAGTTAGTTAGTAAATAAATGATTAAGACAATTGGTGTATGGATGATTCACAGTAAAGGCTGGGTTTGTGCTGTAAATTGTCCAACAATATATGACATTTGGAATGATACTAACGCGAGGTAAAGAATACTTCAGTAATAAGAAGACTAATTGATCAGATATTAATATCTGAAGAGTTATATTAGGAAAATTATTAATTTGCTATCTGAAGATTTTCCTTGGTGCCCCGACTTCCTAGTTAATTATATTTACATGATTAGTTTAATCACGTAATAATAATTACAGAGATTTAATTTGATAAAATATCAGTCTTCACTTTAATGATGCCAAAGACACGACACCAAGAAGCCTCGAGGCTGTAATCACTGCCAAAGGTGCTTCAACAAAGTACTTAGTAAAGGGTCTGAATACTTATGTAATGGGATATTTCAGTTTTTTTATACGTCTACAAAAATGTCTAAAAACTTGTTTTGCTTTGTCATTATGGGGTATTGTGTGAGGGAAAAAAACTATTTATTACATTTTAGAATAAGGCTGTGTCATGACGTTGGTCTGAGGGGGGGGGGGGGGGGTTATGACCCCCATAAATATCGTTCCCCTTTTTCCTCTCTCTACTCTACTCTACCGATGTGACTATTGAAAATCCCTTTGTTAACATTGAGAGAGAGCCTGCTGACATCAAAATATGGGAAACTGAACCATATTTCGGTAATCCAACCAGTTGAAAATATGCGTTGGATGTCAGTCCAGTTTGCGTCTGAGACATGATTACTGATGATAGCACGACATAAACTGTATCTTGGATAATCCACACATTCTAGTTATCAGAGTCACATGGAATTGTTGTGCAATTTAAATGTTTAGATATGAAACTATTTGTGAAAAGATTAAATGTAATTTTTAGCTTCTTAATGAGAGAACGGTTTGCCAGAAGAACAGCACTCTGCTCACTCAGAGGCCCGAGTGAACAGACATGGGTTGTAAACTATGACACACAGCCCTCTCTCCCAATCCTATGTATAAGCCCCTTGACGAAAATGTAACTTTATGTTCCGAGGACGTTAGGGCGACGATCCTACGTTAAAAGGGCTCAGATAACGAAATCAGCATCGAATTTCAAGGTGAAGATGATGGTCAACACGCCGAAAGGATGAATTTCGACTATACCAGCCAGAATATAGCATGAGCTTAAAAGTATGGCAACTTGGTATGAACTTTGAACTCTTATTCACTGCAGAAGAGATACCTCCTAGCCAATACCTCCTAGCCGTAAACGTGGGCTAGGAAAGGACGGACGACATATCCATTCTACCACGCTCCAGTTCACCACTAGACAGTCTTTAGAAGACCAGAGATCCATGCTGGACAACCCGGCCTCCCATCTATGACCAACCGATCAAAGTGCAGCTCAGAGTAAATATTTATTTCATTTTCCTTTCCAAATGGGCGGTAACTTAGAATGCATAAGATACGGTATTTACGATAGCATAGCTTCTCCCTTTGTTCCTCAGTCTTCCCGCTCTTTCACTCAAACCGACCCCCCCCCCTTTTCTCTGTGTAACCAGCCGCGATATCGGCTCCGTTCACCAGGTCCATCAATGTATGATTCATTCTGTGTATATGTAATTCTGTGTGATTAGTTAGGTATTTAGTAAATAAATAATTAAACCACATTTTGTATTGCTGATTCAACTTGTTAGCCAGGGTTCGTGAAGATAACCAAGAATTTACAACTTTCAGATGAGACTAAATATGGTGACAGTTAAATATGGACTGCTACTGACGTAAAAGATTACCAGGTCTTTAAGAGTTTATTCGGAAGATAACAGCTCTATAAACATTATTTCGTGGTGCCCCGACTTTCTAGTTAATTATTTACCTGAGTAGCTTAATTAGGTAATTTTAGTTACAGAAAATTATTTTATAGAATGTCATATCACTTAATCCGGCATAGCCAAAGACACGACAGCTGTAATGTAACAAAATATAGATAAAGTCAAGGGGTCTAAATACTTTCCGAATGCACTGTATAGTGTTGATTGGGCAACAAAATTGAACACATCCACGTTGAACTACATTACCTAAATGCTCACCAAAAAATTCACCCGATCCGTTCCTGAGTTTTCTTTAACAAATGTAGATTTAAAAATATCCTGAAGTAAATGTGTGTGCTTGATAGTCTTGAAGTATTTATGTAGTATTAGTAGTAGTGGTAGTGATGACGGTAGTAATGCTAATCACAGGGTTTTTATAGGCTATGGGTTAGTTATAGTGACCTATTTTGGGGTGTTTTGTAGGTGTGGAGTTATTATAGTGGGTTATAGTGGGCTAGTATATTATGCGAGATTGAGTAATATAGCATCATAAGCCATAGAATGTGGTTTCCAACTCTGAATGTTTGGATTTCTGATTGGAATGTTGAAGCCTGCATTCTGCAATTGAAATTAATGGGGATACAACAAGTCTGTAGTTTGTAGTATGAACTGTATGCAAAACTATATTGAAGCAATCTTAGTTCCATCTGTCTGCAAAATTCAACATTGGGTTGGTGTTCGTAGCTAATACAGATCAAGAGCAGTACTTGGCAAATCCAAATGTTTCCTTTGAAGTCTATGGAGCTTTTATGCAAATATAAACTTGTAGTTCCAAAAGTACAAATAGTATCAACAACAATTTATCAAGGAATCTAAGTTATGTCAGTGTGTACATGTCAACGTTGGTTTGATGTTAGTAGCTTCAACGATTCAAGAGCGGTGGCCAATCCAAATACTTCCCTTCGTACCCTATGGGACATTATGGAAATGCAACATTGTTATAGTTCTAAAAGTACAAATTGTATCAACAAACTTTTGACAAGGAATCTAAGTTGAGTCAGTCTTCACATTCAACGTTTGTTTCGTTTTTGTAGCATAAACGATTCAAGAACAGTGGCACACATTTTAAATGGTTATTGTTGAGAAAGTATATATAGTATCAAAAAGCTGTATACAAGCAAATTATTCCAGACTGGTCTGCAAGCTGAAGACAGTCAGCCTGTACGTTTTGAAGTTCAGGGTTTTAGCGCTACAATTGGCGGTGGAAGGAGAACATTAATATCCATTTTTTAAAGTTGTTCTTGCAAGCACATCTAACTAGCATTCTGACATAGAAAACTTTTGAACAGACATTCAAGAAATCCAACAATGTTGTCAACAGTGACACTTGAATCACAGAAAAAGCTTAATTACAATCTTCCGTTTGAAGATTTAAGAGATATATATTTTTTGTTTTATATATATATTATATATATCCATATACGTACATACATACATACATACATACATACATACATACATACATACATGCATACATACATACATACATACATACACATGCATACCCATATATATACAGTTGAAGTCGGAAGTTTACATACACTTAGGTTGGAGTCATTAAAACAAATTTTTAAACTCCTCCACACATTTATTGTTAACAAACTATAGTTTTGACAAGTCAGTTAAGATATCTACTTTGTGCATGACACAAGTCATTTTTCCAACAATTGTTTACAGACAGATTATTTCACTTATAATTCACAGTATCACAATTCCAGTGGGTCAAAAGTTTGCAAACACTAAATTGGCGGTGCCTTTAAAAAGCTTGGAAAATTCCAGAAAATTATGTAATGGCTTTAGAAGCTTCTGATAGGCTAATTGACATCATTTTGTCACGCCTTGACCATAGAGAGCATTTTTATTCTCTATTTTGGTTAGGTCAGGGTGTGACTAGGGTGGGTAATCTAGGTTGTTTTATTTCTATGTTGGCCTGGTTTGGTTCCCAATCAGGGGCAGCTGTTTATCGTTGCCTCCTATTGGGGATCATATTTAGGCAGCCATTTCCCCACTCTGTTTTGTGGGATCTTGTTTTTGTGTTGTTGCCTGTGAGCACTCTTTGCTTTTGTGCGGTTGACTTCAAATAAAATATGTCGAACCGATTTCACGCTGCACTTTGGTCTGAATGTGATTACGACGATCATGACACATTTGAGTCAATTGGAGGTGTACCTGTGGATGTATTTCAAGGCCTACCTTCAAATTCAGTGCCAATTTGCATTACATCATGGGAAAATCAAAACAAATCAGTCCCAACAAATTGTAGACCTTCACAAGTCTGGTTCATGCTTGGGAGCAATTTCCAAATGCCTGAAGGTACCACGTTCATCTGTACATACAACAGCCGTCATACCGCATACTGTCTCCTAGAGATGAACGTACTTTGGTGCAAAAAGCGCAAATCAACCCCAGAACAACAGCAAAGAACCTTGTGAATATTCTGGAGGAAACAGGTACAAAAGTATCTATATCCACAGTAAAAACGAGTCCTATATCGACATAACCTGAAAGGCCGCTCAGCAAGGAAGAAGCCACTGCTCTGCTCCAAAACCGCCATAAAAAAGCCAGACTATGGTTTACAGCTGCACATGGGGACAAAGATCGTACTTTTTGGAGAAATGTCCTCTGGTCTGATGAAACAAAAATCTAACTGTTTTGTCATAATGACCATCGTTATGTTTGGAGGAAAAGGGGGAGGCTTGCAAGCCAAAGAACACCATCCCAACTGTGATGCACGGAGGTGGCAGCATCATCTTGTGGGGGTGCTTTGCTGCAGGAGTGACTGGTGCACTTCACAAAATAGATGGCATCATGAGGAAGAAACATTATGTGGATATATTGAAGCAACATCTCAGGACATCAGTTAAAGCTTGGTCACAAATGGGTCTT
>NC_092163.1:56008585-56013585 GCF_045791955.1 Oncorhynchus clarkii lewisi
ACACACACACACACACACACACACACACACACACACACACACACACACACACACACACACACACCCGTTCACCCCCTGTGTGTAATCGTACTTCCCTCACTCCATCCCTCCACTTTTTCCCTGTCCTCTCGCACTTCCCTCTCTCCCCCTGCACTCCTCTCCTAACAGACTAAACAATTGTGACTTAGCTGGGAAACAGCTTTGGATCCAGATGCTGTTTCTCTCTCTCCCTCATCCCTCACTCCCCTCCTCCTTCCCCCTCACTGACCTCTGCCTCTCCCTACCCCCTTCAGTCTCTCTCTCTCTCTCTCTCTCTCTCTCTCTCTCTCTCGCTCTCTCTCTCCATTCCTACCTCTGCCTCTTTCTCTTTCTCTCTCTTCTTTCAGCTTGCTTTGATTGGGGAGCAGGCACAGGAAGTCTCTCAGCAGTCCCCCCTCCCTCTTCTTCTTCTCCAACACTCCTCCCTTCTCTCTCCCTCTCTCCTAGCCCCTCTCCTAGCCCCTCTCCTAGCCCCTCTCCTAGCCTCTCTCCTAGACACTCCATTAACACTCAAAATGACAGAAAGTTTAGAGCTGCTCTTCTTTTCTCTCTTGTGTTTCTCAGGAAATTATTGTTAATCCAGCTCACTGCAGCTGCCTGATCCACTCATGCCCCAATCTGCTCTCCCTCTCTATTTCCCCCCTATTTTCTACTTCCCACCTCCTCTCTCTTCCCTCACTCGTTCCCTTTTCTTACTCTCTTCTCTCTCTCTTCTTTCCCTCTACCTTCTCTTTCTCCTTCTTTCTCTCCCTCTCTAATTTTGCTTTCTTTTGTCTGTGTTCACCTTGGACCTGTGGAGCGTTCACCTTGGACCTGTGGAGCGTTCACCTTGGACCTGTGGAGCGTTCAACTTGGACCTGTGGAGCGTTCAACTTGGACCTGTGGAGCATTCGCCTTTGACCTGTGGAGCGTTCACCTTGGACCAGTGGAGCATTCAACTTGGACCTGTGGAGCGTTCACCTTGGACCTGTGGAGCGTTCAACTTGGACCTGAGGAGTGTTCACCTTGGACCTGTGGAGCGTTCACCTTGGACATGTGGAGCTTTCACCTTGGACCTGTGGAGCGTTCACCTTGGACCTGTGGAGCATTCAACTTGGACCTGTGGAGCGTTCAACTTGGGCCTGTGGAGCGTTCACCTTGGACCTGTGGAGCGTTCACCTTAGACCAGTGGAGCATTCAACTTGGACCTGTGGAGCGTTCACCTTGGACCTGTGGAGCGTTCAACTTGGACCTGAGGAGTGTTCACCTTGGACCTGTGGAGCGTTCACCTTGGACATGTGGAGCTTTCACCTTGGACCTGTGGAGCGTTCACCTTGGACCTGTGGAGCGTTCAACTTGGACCTGTGGAGCATTCAACTTGGACCTGAGGAGTGTTCACCTTGGACCTGTGGAGCGTTCACCTTGGACATGTGGAGCTTTCACCTTGGACCTGTGGAGCGTTCACCTTGGACCTGTGGAGCATTCAACTTGGACCTGTGGAGCATTCAACTTGGACCTGTGGAGCGTTCACCTTGGACCTGTGGAGCGTTCACCTTGGACCTGTGGAACATTTTCACAGCTGAATGAAAAGAAGGAAAGGAAGAAAGCGAGGGATGCTGCAATAAACAAAGGAGTGGCCCTGGTCACCAAAGGGTCAGAGGAAGGCCTGCTAGGATAGCAACATTCGTTTCCTTTCATTTCTTCACCCATCCCTACATCCTCTCTTTTTTTGGTGTACGGTGTGTCTCTTTCAGCCTCACGGCTCACTGAGTATTTATGAAATGCTCGTTCCGACTGTAGACAGGACCAGAGATTCTGGGAAGGATTTGACCTCTTTTTCTTAACTGGGCGTGACTGACAACATCCCACAGCTGCGGGTGCATTAGACATGTACACACACACACTGCACACTGCACACACACACACTGCACACACACACACCCGCATACACAGTTGCATTACAGATCTCATCAAATAGAACAATCTCCCACATGGGGGGTGTAATACACACACAGAGGACAACACACACACACACACATAACCGGCATGGCGGGCACACACACTCAGGGCGAGGTATTGAGATGACAGAAAGAGAGATCAGACACTGACTCTCCTTTTCAGAGCCCACCAACCAGGGAGATATGGGGGATCAACCCATCTCTTCTCCCTCTCTCCTTTCTCTCTCCTCCCTCTCGTCTATCTCTCTCCTCCATCTCTTCTGTTATGTGTTCCTCTAATAGGAATGAGCTGTAACACAAACCAGTAGAGAGAAGGCCTAGCTGCTATTTCCCTGGATCGAATCCCAGCCTTACGACTCTATTAACTACAGGTCTTAGCTCGCTTCAGACTGTATTTGTTCTCAAATAAATCACCACCGAAATAAGGGAGGAGAGGAAAGGTTCTTGAGTCTGCCTGGTGATGGGAGGGTCAGATATCAGTACTGAAGTACTGTAACCCCCCCCCCCCCCCCCCCCCCCCCGCCTCCTCAATATACACACACACACCCTAGCCAGGCCAAGCAACCCCAGAGGCCCAGAGCTGGCTGACTGACCCCTTCGTTTAAGATCCCAAATTCCTCCTCATTATCGGCCCCCCATATATAGCCCCGGCAGTGTGTGTGTGTGTGTGTGTGTGTGTGTGTGTGTGTGTGTGTGACTGCTGCTGCTGGTGGTTAAATGCAGCCCTAAACTTGGGATTAGGGGGTCTCCAGTGATTCCCTTGGCCCCCACAGCCAGCACATATCTAAACATCATCTCTCAAAGCCCATTCCAAAATAAAAGAAAACATGGAAAAAAAATCAAGACAGCAGCACAAAGAGGCGGAAACGTTATTTAAAAGGTACCAGACCGCATCATTTTCCACTGATATTATATACTCCCTGCCGTATCCAAAATATATACGGGCCGCAGGCCAAGAATGTAAAAATAAAACACGTAGACTCAACATCTGGATTGAGCCTGAACAAAACCCCCATTTAATCACAGCTGAATAAAGCATTCTACCGTTCGCCCTCTGCGAGCTCTCACTCACACACACACGCTGACACACACACACACGTTAGCGCACACACACATGCTAACACGTGCACATGCACGCATGCAGGCACGTACACACACGCACACGCACTCGCATACACACACACACACAGCCCTCTTCTCCCCAGCGGCTATCCATAATGGAGCAGAGGATCGTGTTTCATCAGAGTTTCTTGAAACGTTGACAAAACGTTCATTTTCATTATAATTATCCACAAGGCAACACTGTTTCCTCTACAGTACCCTTCCTGCTTCCAATGTAGACACCCTCTACTCTGTCTGGCCTCTGTGGGCTGGGCTGCTGCTGTGGCTGTAGGGGGGGTTCCTATAGCTCTTACAGAGGATGAGCCATGTGGCTCGATGTGTGTGCATGTGTTACTGTTTGTGTGTATGTGTTACTGTGTGTGTGTGTGTGTGTGTGTGTGTGTGTGTGTGTGTGTGTGTGTGTGTGTGTGTGTGTGTGTGTGTGTGTGTGTGTGTGTGTTTGTGTGTGTGCTTTCCTGATACTTGCCTGCTGAGAGTCTGAGTCTACCAGCTGGATGTGTAGGAGTGTGTGTGTGTGTGTTTTCAACAGCATACCTGCTTAGAGGACAGGCCAACTTCCCATCTGGCATTCAGTTGGTGAGGTAGGTTGGTAGTGTTAGCTGGCTGAGCTGAAGGACAGTAAGAGTGTTTAAGTTGTGGGTTGGAGTGCTGCTCAGGGGGAAGATGCCAAGCCCTGGCCCATTCCAAACGGAAACCTGTTCTGCTTTTAAGAGACCCAGGCGTGCCACATTCCAAACAAAAATCTGTGCAAGCTGTATCTACTAATTAACATGCGTGTGTGTGTGTGTGTGTGTGTGTGTGTGTGTGTGTGTGTGTGTGTGTGTGTCAGGGTTGGACTCAATTCTAGTTGAAGGCAGTCAATTCAGGAAGGTATTTGAATGTAACATTTTGACATTTTAAATCTTTTGATATAAATATCTTCTGTTTCAGTTTACTAAGAAGTCATTGAAAGTAAGTGTCTTTTTTATATTATGGAATTCAAATGTTTGTTTACGTCCTGGATTGACTACCTTCAATTCTAATTGAGCCCAACCCTTGTGTGTGTCCTTATATTTTTTGTGCCTCATTCATCAAAAAGGAATTTGCAAATCATAATACATTTTTACATTTTTAGTATTTTCCATAGTGTATGAATTACAGAATGCATGTACTTTTCAAGGATGTTTGGGTTAATTGAAATACCTGCCTTAGTGTTTGAGAGGCTGTACTTGCTGCATCACCCTGTCCACTCTTTCTCCACACATTGGCGAGCACACACCAGGGGCATATTCATTATGAACCAAACGGAAGCAAACAGACACAAACAAACAAAATGGAGAGACTGTGTGTACTGTGTTTGTGTTCCTTGTAGGCTAGCAGAGAGGAGTTTGCTGTATCAGCTCCTGATGTCTCTATTACACAGATAGAGTTGTCAAGGAGTGTGTGTGTGTGTGTGTGTGTGTGTGTGTGTGTGTGTGTGTGTGTGTGTGTGTGTGTGTGTGTGTGTGTGTGTGTGTGTACTGTATGTCTGTAATATCTGATAACCTGGTGTGAAGTCAATGCAGTAGTGACAAGGGAACATACCAGTGCATCAAAAGAAAAGCCCATGACAGCAGTATACATGCTTCGTAGCCTGCCACCAGACTTTGCCAAGTCAGACAATGAAGACAACACACACACAGGCAAAGACACGATAAGGATCTGAAAATCAATACATCTCAGTGGGAATGCTATGACTGACCCACACTCCCCTTCCCTCCTGCTAGCACACATCACAGCTGCTGGCATATGTCATCCTAACTCAACACATAGAAAATAATTCACTTTCAGTGCAGATATTTCAATCCATACAAAGCAGTCTTCCCAAAACACACCAAAATTCTTAGTTGTTTTAATTTCATATACAGGTTTATTTCTGCTGGT
>NC_092163.1:56018585-56061085 GCF_045791955.1 Oncorhynchus clarkii lewisi
CATATCTAGTGTGAACATCTTGCTTTGGCCTCATATCTAGTGTGAATATTGTAGCTTTGGCCTCATATCTAGTGTGAATATCATTGCTTTGGCCTCATATCTAGTGTGAATATCATTGCTTTGGCCTCATATCTAGTGTGAATATCATTGCTTTGGCCTCATATCTAGTGTGCATATTGTAGCTTTGGCCTCATTTCTAGTGTGAATATCATTGCTTTGGCCTAATATCTAGTGTGAATATTGTAGCTTTGGCCTCATATCTAGTGTGAATATTGTAGTTGTGGCCTCATGTCTAGTGTGAATATTGTAGTTGTGGCCTCATATCTAGTGTGAATATTGTAGTTGTGGCCTCATGTCTAGTGTGAATATTGTAGCTTTGAAAAATATAGCAATGCTAATGATAGGCCTAACTGTCTTCTGGTAGATGGAAAGGCTTTCCCAAAAACCTTCTCTATTAAATGTTAACTAGCTACAAAGTAGCCTAGTAACCTGTCAGAATGATATCATGATTATTTGCGTTAATCCAGTGGCCATTTATTTTGCCTACTCCATCTCATGTGCAACAGAAACATCCCCACTAATCAAACAACAGTGCTAGGTGCCTGTACACTTGAATTAAATGGTAACTACTCTCACAAATCAACATTTCTTAGATGTTGACAGTGGTCTCCTGTGTTTTAATCATTGTTGTGGACCTAAAACATAAAATTATGTTGTTTGTTTTGTAAAAAAAATAAAAATAAGTGTGACTTTCAGAACGAAAACCTGAAAAATTGTGGAACATCTGAAACATGTGAATTTCTGAATAAGTGTATCTGTTTCAATAGTAGCCCTACTATTGAGTTGGGTTGGCCTGACCGTGAAAGACCAACATGGGATTTATAATTTTAGGTAATTCAGAGTGTACAGTATGTCACTGTTTCTCATAGAATTTTTCACACAGGGCGTCTTTCCTGGGCCAGGTGGCTGTTTGGAATTTATTTTGCTAAATTAGAGTATTCCCACTTCTCCAGGCACCACTACACCATCTACACCACTACACCACCACACCACACTACACCACCACACCACTATACCACCACACCACTACACCACCACATCATCTACACCACTACACCATCTACACCACTACACCACTACACCACTACACCACCACACCACCACACCACTCCCTCACTACACCACTACACCATCTACACCACCACACCACCACACCATCTACACCACCACACCACTACACCACTACACCACTACACCACCACATCACTCCCTCACTACACCACTACACCACTACACCATCTACACCACCACACCACCACACCATCTACACCACCACACCACAACACCATCTACACCACAACACTACACCACCACACCATCTACACCACCGCACCATCAGACCACACCACTACACTATCTACACCACTACACCACCACACCACTCCCTCACTACACCACTACACCACTACACCACTACACCATCTACACCACTACACCACTACACCACTACACCACCACACCATCAGACCACACCACTACACCATCTACACCATCTACACCACTACACCACTACACCACCACACCACTACCTCACTACACCACTACACCACCACACCATCAGACCACACCACTACACCATCTACACCACTACACCATCTATACCACCACACCACCACACCACTACACCATCTACACCACTACACCATCTATACCACTACACCACCACACCACTACCTCACTACACCACTACACCACCACACCACTACACCATCTACACCACCACACCACCACACCATCTACACCACCACACCACTACACCACCACACCATCAGACCACACCACTACACAACCACACCACTACACCATCTACACCATCTACACCACCACACCACTACACCACACCACTGTTCGCCCTCATATTGAGTGTGAATATTGTAGCTTTGCCCTCATATCTAGTGTGAATGTCATAGCTTTGGCCTCATATCTAGTGTGAATATCATAGCTTTGGCCTCATATCTAGTGTGAATATCATAGCTTTGCCCTCATATCTAGTGTGAATATTGTGGCTTTGCCCTCATATCTAGTGTGAATGTCATAGCTTTGGCCTCATATCTAGTGTGAATATCATAGCTTTGCCCTCATATTTAGTGTGAATATTGTGGCTTTGCCCTCATATCTAGTGTGAATATTGTAGCTTTGGCCTCATATCTAGTGTGAATATCATAGCTTTGCCCTAATATCTAGTGTGATATTGTGGCTTTGCCCTCATATCTGGTGTGAATATTGTGGCTTTGCCCTCATATCTAGTGTGAATATTGTGGCTTTGCCCTCATATCTAGTGTGAATATTGTGGCTTTGCCCTCATATCTAGTGTGAATATTGTGGCTTTGGCCTCATATCTAGTGTGAATATTGTGTCTTTGCCCACATATCTAGTGTGAATATTGTGTCTTTGGCCTCATGTCTAGTGTGAATATCATAGCTTTGCCCTCAATTCTAGTGTGAATATTGTGGCTTTGGCCTCGTGTCTAGTGTGAATAACGTGGGATAGAGTGATTCGAAGGATTGCGTCATGAGGACGGAGAGGATTTTCTCGTTGTCTGATCGAGAGAGATGAATACATCTGCTGTCTGATAGCTGCTCTGATTGTCTCGGTCACTGTGTTCCTTACGGGGATAAGGGACAAAGTCAAATAATGGCTAATAGCTTTAGCTAATTTACTTCTGCAGTTAAAGTCAGATGCGTGTCTATGGCTATTACCACAGTATCATCGTAAGTCTGATTAAAGTGCAAGAGATGTGAGGCGAGGAGGATATATTTGTGTGTGTGTGTCTGTTTATATATTGTACATACGTGTGCGTGCACACAACCAAATCTTTTAATGTTACCCAATCCCTATCCTCGGCTTGTGTTGCCTTCTCTAAATACTTGGGCATGATTTAGATTCACACTATTCAAACTACACTACTCCTCATGCAAACAAGGGCGGACAGAGGGAGGAGAGGAAATCACTCCTCTGCTCGTTAGTGGGAAAATGTGTCAATACCCCTAATAAGAGGCTAGCAGAGAGAAATAACTGTGATTACCTAAATAACCAGAGTCTCCAACGGCAAATCTTTATTCTAGGATCAATACTTCTTGTGGTTTCGCTGTGCTGTAACCACACGCCCTTTCAATTTCCTCCAGCCCACAGGAATCCATACAGGTGATTAGCGGTGTTAACCCTTGGATCCCTGGCGCTGATCTCTAAATCACAGCCTCTATATACTGCTTTCTGACACCTCGTACCCTCCTACCTTGTCTCTTCCTTTGTACCTCCTTGTGAAGGCCATGTCAGCCCACATCTCAAACAGTTTTAACATTCCAATACAAATGTTTTTGTAAAAGAAAAATATTTCTTTGAAAAGTCCCTTGGATTGGTTTGTACCTTGACTTTGGTGTCACCTCCCTCACAGCAAATACAACTCACACACTTTTCACAACACTGCTTGGTTTCTGATATCCCCCAAATGCTTACAACTGGACACTAATGGCTAGGTACATACTTCACAAGCATTGTTTTGATGAAAGGCAGATCGAAGATGGGAGAAGAGACTTGATACTGAGTGATATCAAATGGAAAGTTGACCAAGTCACCAACTTCTCAAATGAAGCAGACTAGTACAGTATTGATTTGAGAGAGGATGCACCAGCCCCCCTGACCACTCCAGGAGACGACAATAGGAACTGGAGTTTAATGCACATTTTTCAGCAATGTGTGTTCTCTCAAATTGTTAAGCATAGTCCCTGTGCACTTAACCATGAATATCTCACAGGTATTCTAGTTCCTGTGTTGGACATCTGAACAGGGTCAATATACTGCTGGATGTCATCATAGCTCGACTGCATACTGATGATGTCATGGATGAACTCATACATCTGTGCCAAAAACAGCGAGGGAACAGCTGTTATTATTCAGTACATTTAGATCAGATGATGTCAGAGATGTCAGAGACACACCAAGGCAGCAATGTTGTGCAAACTGAACATATTATCCCCTGAGTGGTGGGTAAAGCTCCCTATGAAATATGCAATGGATTATATTGAAGTAAAGTTACTCTCTTCTTTGAAATTAGAGAACGAAACAGAAAGCAGAAAGAGAGGTGCATTTGTTGTTGTTGCCATCTGTGTGTGTTGATATGCTATACTCCCTGCCCTGAGTTGACCCTCTCTTAGCTATCTGTCCAGGGTCATCCCTCTCTCTCTCATTATCTTTGACCCACTGACAGAGCTCTACGACCATACACACATGTCACACACACATGCATACGCACGCACAGGCACACACACAGGCATGCACGCACAGGCACACACACAGGCATGCACGCACAGGCACACACACAGGCATGCACGCACAGGCACACACAGGCATGCACGCACAGGCACACACACAGGCATGCACGCACAGGCACACACACAGGCATGCACGCACAGGCACACACACAGGCATGCACGCACAGGCACACACACAGGCATGCACGCACAGGCACACACACAGGCATGCACGCACAGGCACACACACAGGCACACACACAGGCACACACACAGGCATGCACACACAGGCACACACACAGGCACACACACAGGGCTCAGTGACCTTTTTTAAACTGTCTGACTCTCGGGTCAGACCAACGCCACTAATTAGGGCAGAGTGTGGTTGTGTTTCTGAAACACAGAGAAAAACAAGCAGTACAGTAGAAATAAACAGCAGACTGATCCTCTTCCCTACAGTACACCTCTCTTCACTACCTCGCTCCAATGCATTATACTGATACACCTCTCTCTCCTCAACTCACAAATGCTTTATTGGCATCACTCCCTCTATCTCGTTCTCTTACAGACACACACACACACACACACACACACACACACACACACACACACACACACACACACACACACACACACACACACACACACACACACACAGGCATGCACGCACAGGCACACACACAGGCATGCACGCACAGGCACACACACAGGCATGCACGCACAGGCACACACACAGGCATGCACGCACAGGCACACACACAGGCATGCACGCACAGGCACACACACAGGCATGCACGCACAGGCACACACACAGGCATGCACGCACAGGCACACACACAGGCACACACACAGGCACACACACAGGCATGCACACACAGGCACACACACAGGCACACACACAGGCACACACACAGGGCTCAGTGACCTTTTTTAAACTGTCTGACTCTCGGGTCAGACCAACGCCACTAATTAGGGCAGAGTGTGGTTGTGTTTCTGAAACACAGAGAAAAACAAGCAGTACAGTAGAAATAAACAGCAGACTGATCCTCTTCCCTACAGTACACCTCTCTTCACTACCTCGCTCCAATGCATTATACTGATACACCTCTCTCTCCTCAACTCACAAATGCTTTATTGGCATCACTCCCTCTATCTCGTTCTCTTACAGACACACACACACACACACACACACACACACACACACACACACACACACACACACACACACACACACACACACACACACACACACACACACACACACACACACACACATACATACATTTTTATTTTATTTTATTTAACATTATTATTTATTTAACCAGGCAGACAAGTTGAGAACAAGTTCTCATTTACAATTGCAACCTGGCCAAGATAAAGCAAAGCAATTTGACTCATACAACAACACAGAGTTACACATGAAGTAAAACAAACATACAGTCAATTTTAGGGGTGACCAGAGAGATATACCTGCTGGAGCGCGTGCTACAGGTGGGTGCTGCTATGGTGACCAGCGAGCTGAGATAAGGGAGGACTTTACCTAGCAGAGACTTGTAGATGACCTGGAGCCAGTGGGTGTGGCAACGAGTATGAAGGGAGGGCCAGCCAACGAGAGCGTACAGGTTGCAGTGGTGGGTAGTATATGGGGCTTTGGTGACACAACGGATGGCACTGTGATAGACTGCATCCAATTTATTGAGTAGGGTATTGGAGGCTATTTTGTAAATGACATCGCCGAAGTCGAGGATCGGTAGGATGGTCAGTTTTAGGGTATGTTTGGCAGCATGAGTGAAGGATGCTTTGTTGCGAAATAGGAAGCCAATTCTAGATTTAACTTTGGATTGGAGATGTTTGAAGTGAGTCTGGAAGGAGAGTTTACAGTCTAACCAGACACCTAGGTATTTGTAGTTGTCCACATATTCAGTCAGAACCGTCCAGAGTAGTGATGCTAGTCGGGTGGGCGGGTGCAGGCAGCGATCGGTTGAAGAGCATGCATTTAGTTTTACTTGCCTTTAAGAGCAGTTGGAGGCCACGGAAGGAGAGTTGTATGGCATTGAAGCTCGTCTGGAGGGTTGTTAACACAGTGTCCAAAGAAAGGCCAGAAGTATACAGAATGGTGTCGTCTACACACACACACACACACACACACACACACACACACACACACACACACACACACACACACACACACACACACACACACACACACACACACACACACACACACACACACACACACACACACACACAACTCTGATTTGCTTTATCATCACCGCTTCTTCCTCACACTGATCCAAAACACACAAGCAGGGAGACACACACTCAGACCCACGTCTGGAGAGAAATCTCTCTCTGATCCCAAAAAAACAAACAGAAAACAATTCCAGGCATTCCTGCTGCTCTGGGTCTTCTAACCAGAGTCCCCTGCTAGACACACACAAACACACATGCACGCACACACACACACAAACACACATGCACGCACAGCCTGGTGAGACTGTGAGGATGCAATAACTGAATCCAGCATGAGAGAGAGGGATAGTGAGGAAGAGAAAGAGAAGGAGGGGTAGAAAGAGAAGAACAGGGGGATGAACTGAAGGATAGAATGGCAGCAGACAGAAAGAGAAAATGAAAAGCCCTTTCTGTCTGTCAGAAACTGATACAATATTGGCACTACTAAACAAAGACTATAATAGGCAAAATAAATGGAGTGGGGGGAAAACGAGAGAGATGAGTGGGGAAAAGTCACCAGCTAATGGGTGCTGGTGTCCAAAACCCTTGGATAAAAGAACGATAGAGCATCTTTAAACATTGTGCTTTGACTTTGAACAAAGTGACTTTTGAAGTGAAAGAAGCCGTTTCCCCCTTTCCTTTCCTTCCCTCCATATTTTAATGCTCCCTGCTCTATCATGTAAATCCCCATTCAAATTAGGGCGGTATTAGAGCCCTCAGCGCTAATGTCAGAGAGGCAGAATGAGATGGGGGACTTAAGCACCTAACGAACAATGAAATTCCAAAGCCTTGGGACAGGACAATTAAGAAGCAGGCTTAGCCAATGATGAAAATGTATTGCTATCTAATACATATTTCTATTTTCTGAACACTAACCAATTTGAATGTGATTAAGGGGGATGGGGGTGGTGTTGGGGGGGGGGGGGGGGGTTCATTAAAGAGGCGGCTGGCTCTCAGAGGTTGCCGGGAAAAGGCCCTTTTGATGTTAAATTACAAATATGGAGGAGAAAGTCCCCTTTATTGCATTTTTTGGGGCTGCGTATTGTTTTCTGTGGTTACCCTTATACAGCTTAGTTAACCCTGCGCTGTCTGGCTGGGAGAGAGGGAGAGATGGAGAACAGGTAATGAGAGGGGCCTGGGGGAGAGAGGGAGAGATGGAGAAGAGGTAATGAGAGAGGCCTGGGGGAGAGAGGGAGAGATGGAGAAGAGGCAATGAGAGGGGCCTGGGGGAGAGAGGGAGAGAGAAAATGGGGAGAGATGGAGAAGAGGTAATGAGAGGGGCCTGGGGGAGAGAGGGAGAGAGAAAAGGGGGAGAGGTGGAGCAGAGGTAATGAGAGGGGCCTGGGGGAGAGAGGGAGAGAGAAAAGGGGGAGAGATGGAGAACAGGCAATGAGAGGGGCCTGGGGGAGAGAGGGAGAGAGAAAAGGGGGAGAGATGGAGAAGAGGTAATGAGAGGGGCCTGGGGGAGAGAGGGAGAGAGAAAAGGGGGAGAGATGGAGAAGAGGTAATGAGAGGGGCCTGGGGGAGAGAGGGACAGAGAAAAGGGGGAGAGATGTGTGGGCTGTATTTTCTGTGGGATAATAGAGCATGTAAATGCCTTGGCGTTTATTCCTTTTATCTGAATGAAAGCTTCCATCCATTGTTTGCTTCTCTTACACTTCACATCTCTCTCTCTCTCTCTAACCTGTCCTTCCTGGCTGTGACAGTGGCTCAGGGAAAGACTGTAGCAGTACTGTAGCTAAGAGAAGTGACTGGGGAAGAGGGAAGGACAGAGAAACTGGGGATGTCTGAATATACCATTAGAGCCAAGATGGATGTCATGAATTCCCCCTCCAGTTTTAAATTGATAGATTAGAATATGTGTCCCAATCCAACTGTTCTGGACAAGTAGAGTAGGCTTGATGATTCTACTGAAACTACAGTATGGTGTGAGTGTATGCGCCTCTGGGTTTAGAAACTTTTAAAATAAGAGACATTTTTCAGATTCGTGTACCTGTACTCTATGATCTGTACTCAATACTATTTGTTGTACTTAAACTATGTTAGGAATCCAATATTCCCACCATACACTCACACCTTTGTCTAGATATATAAAAAGGCTACAGACTGCCTGGCATGGCAACACCAAGTATTCCTAGTCCCATACCTCTTTGAGGATCAATGAGGCAACTGGGATGCTCCAACGAAAGGAAAGAGAATCCAACCCTAGACTCTGACACCCTCTCCCTAATTCAACATCGTGCCCCCACTGTGGTATAATGTGCACCCCCGGGATCGGGCTCTTAAGTCACTTCATTTAGAAGTGACCTTTGATTCATTGCTAGTCCAATATGTCTGCCTGAATCCAACATGACCTACTGCTGGCTCACTGCATTTGTGATGCACATTGGGATGTTCCAGTGCACTCTTATCCTATTCGGGTTGAGCTGCTTCTTCCAGACAATCATGTCCACCATCCTGGCTGTCTGCCCTGGAGTTGCCGTATATGTTAACTTGGTGACATTATGGTGTATGGGGAGAATGCAACCACATTAAGAAAAGTGCATGAGGCATGTACAATCACATAAGGCTACAACGAACCAACACAAGCTGACACTTATTGACAATAAATGCCATCAGCTTATCATAATAATTGCACCTTTCCAATGCCAATGCAATCCTGAATCTCCCAGAACGGTCCTTGATAACCCCACTCCACCATCAGTCCTCCTCTCAGGCAGTTACTAGAGACAGAAACAAAACGTGAACTGGACTACCACATGTCAGTGTGCCATTCAACATACTAAATTCCACCTGGAAATTGCTGGGTTGCACTGATCTCATATGTACCTATTTTGCTACCAACCATGGCTGGCCAGCCCATGTGACACCTGAAATGGACTTGCATGTGAAGAATGAGCTTTCACACTGGGGTGACTCATGCATTGGTTTGGGCACCTGTGCAGTAATCCCAACGTCTCTATAAGGACATATGCCATTTATACATGCCATACCTTAGGATGGTAGAACCTGCTATATGTGATTGTTTATGGTGGCTGGGGATTGACTGTGACACAGTGGTCTTTATGCATCATGCTTGATCTGCTCCACTTCCTCTGCAACCCTTTCACTGTCCATCAAAGCACAGGGATTATCTTCCAATGTATATGTGTGTGGAGCTGTGCTATGTCCCTCTCAATTTTGAGCCCACTTGTTTTCTATAGAGCCAATGACAATAACAGCAACCTCAAAAGATGTGTAACTGTATGCATTTTAGTCAGGCAGGACCATTCTGTACTTACATTCAAGCTTACATTCATCATAAATATTCATAGTTGACATTTCCGCTTATTGTATCGGAGTGTTTACAGGTCTATATTTTTCAAGATGCATGACGGTATCCTAATGCTGTTTGTTTGTTTATGTAGGGCAGACAACTGACTACTTGTACTCAAAATGTTTCATGATTTCATGACCTCCAGCCAGGCATTATTCTACACGGTTTGAGTTAAGTGGGTGTGTCACAGTATCTATCAATGTACCTACTTCTGCAGTAAAAAAAATGTACACAGCTATCCATTTCATATATGGGAGACCAAAACATGGTTGGGTTTTGTTATACCTCGGGTAGGGGTATCTATACATTTTGGGGGACTTGCCACTAGCCTGTTACTCTCTCCGCTTGGTGTGTGGGTGTGAGGGTGGGGGGATTGGGAGAAACATTATCAGTGTGTTTTCACTGGAAGAAAACTGGGAAAATGTTGGATCTGGGTATGGAATGCCGGAATTCTGAGAAGCGGGAACAACGCTTCCTTTGTTATTTACCCGTCCTAGAAACAGAGGGGGAGCACGATTCGGATCGGAGAGAAGAGGAGCGCGACACGAATACATCTTCCCCCAGCAACACATTAATTCTCGGTAATAGATGCGCTCTCAGGCCCTAGTTGAGAGGGGATAAAGGACATTTTCATTAACTTTCTTTAAATTTAATGTTCAATTAGTCGTGGGTATAACCGGACCATAATCAGATGGAAATATGGTCAGGAATTAATGCCCCGGCAGGGAGACGGACGAGGGGATTGGTATGCACCAAACGCATGTGTGTGTGTGTGTGTGTGTGCACCCCAACTCACAGACAAACATGAACATGCAGATTTGCAACATAAAGGTATTACATCTCATAAATATGTTTATACAGATGAACAGACATATTTACATAGATTCATAAATGTTTAAAGTGGATCTATGCTTGTGGAGAGCAAGAGAAGAGAGGAGAGAAGAGAGGCGGCTCACGACAGGATAAGAGAGGATGGATAGATGTGGAAAATAGAGAAATCAATTGGGTTATTATGTGGGTGAGAGAAGCTTTCATCAGGCCTACAAAGTGTTTAGTGTGTGTGTGTGTGTGTGTGTGTGTGTGTGTGTGTGTGTGTGTGAGTGAGTGAGTGTGTGCGTGCGTGCGTGCGTGTGTGTGTGTGCGTGCGTGCGTGCGTGTGTGTTTGAGTGAGTGAGTGTGTGTATGTGACTGATGTAGTGTGTTGTGTTGCATGTCACGCTGAATGATAGGATTACATGTTTTCCCCTCAGCAGTACACAAATCACTCTTTTATCCTCCATCATTTAATCTTTCCAGGGTTAAGTGTCTGAGCTCTGTGTGTGTGCGCGTATGTGTGTGTGTGTTCGTGTGTATGTGTGCATATGAGTGTGTATATATGTTCTCTTGACTGTATGTAGACCTTTGAAAGCAGTGTGGTTATTATTGTTTTGTACAATCACTTTGGTACTAATTTCGGAACCTTGATGTCATTTTTCATAACTCTAGACACAAAACTCACAACCAATGATCAAAATGCACATTTTTCAGAACTCTAACACTTTTTCCAATTGCTTGGATACAATACACATAAAGCTAAGATCATTTGTTAATTGAACTAAAATCACCTGTTAAAAATGACACAACTTAATATCAAAGTACAACCATTTCAAAATAAATCTGAGATGACTGTCTTTTCATTTCATTACAATGATCTAACTATCAATTGATACAACTGCTCAAAATGATAAGTAACTGTTGCATTACTCTTAATGCATAGTTGTATGGAAACTAACAAACAATATTCCATGTTTAGATCATGAAAGTTTCAGGATAACGAGATCAATTGACACCAATTACCGTGGAACATGAACCAATTGGACTACATTATCTATGGATGTAATATTTCATAATCATTCTTTATCAGACACTGTTTCTATGGTCCCATGTACCGCTTTTCCAGACCATGTTTTCAGATTTGACATTACTGTACACTTTATTAGGTACACCTATCTAGTACTGGGTAGGACCCCCTTTTGCCTCCACAACAGCCTGAATTGTTTACGGTGTTGTACGTTAAGAGATGCCCTTCTGCACCCCACTGTTTTAAACAGCTGTTATTTGAGCATTTGTGGCCTTTCTGTTAGCTTGAATGAGTCTGGACATTCTCCTCAGATCTCTCTCATTAACAAGGTGTTTTTGCCCACAGAACTGCCCCTCACTGAATGTGTTTTGTTTATCGCACCATTCTCTGTAAACTCTAGAGACTGTAGTGCATAAAAATCCCAGGAAGGCAGCTGTTTCTGAGATGCTGGAATCACCATGTGTGGCATCAGTAATCATACCACGGTCAAAGTTGCTTAAATTACACATGTTGCCCGTTCTGATGTTAGGTCGAACAACAACTAAAGCTCTCTAATCTATATAGTATGTATTGAGTTGCAGGCCGCCACATGATTCGCTGTTTGAATGTAACCTTCCTTGATGGGCTAAATCAGGTCTGTAGAGCTGATGGCATGACCTATGTCATTGTGTGGGATAATTTCAGGTTCCACCATGCTCAAATGGTTTCAGGCCCATCCACAACTTACCACCCTGTACTTACTCCCATACTCTCCTTTCCTAAAACCCGATTGAGGAATTTTTCTCCATATGGAGGTGGAAGATATATGATAGGCTCCCTCACGAACAAGCCACCCTTCTCCAGGCCATGGATGACGCATGCAATGACATCACAGCAGACCAGTGTCAGGCCTGGATTCGCCATGCCCGAAGATTCTTCCCAAGATGTTTGACTAATGAAAACATCCAAATACAAACTGTATTTTTTTGTGAAGAATCAACAACAAGTGGGACACAATCATGAAGTGGAACGACATTTATTGGATATTTCAAACTTTTTTAACAAATCAAAAACTGAAAAATTGGGCGTGCAAAATTATTCAGCCCCCTTAAGTTAATACTTTGTAGCGCCACCTTTTGCTGCGATTACAGCTGTAAGTCCCTTCAGTATGTCTCTATCAGTTTTGCACATCGAGAGACTGACATTTCTTCCCATTCCTCCTTGAAAAACAGCTCGAGCTCAGTGAGGTTGGATGGAGAGCATTTGTGAACAGCAGTTTTCAGTTCTTTCCACAGATTCTCGACTGGATTCAGGTCTGGACTTTGACTTGGCCATTCTAACACCTGGATATGTTTATTTTTGAACCATTCCATTGTAGATTTTGCTTTATGTTTTGGATCATTGTCTTGTTGGAAGACAAATCTCCGTCCCAGTCTCAGGTCTTTTGCAGACTCCATCAGGTTTTCTTCCAGAATGGTCCTGTATTTGGCTCCATCCATCTTCCCATCAATTTTAACCATCTTCCCTGTCCCTGCTGAAGAAAAGCAGGCCCAAACCATGATGCTGCCACCACCATGTTTGACAGTGGGGATGGTGTGTTCAGGGTGATGAGCTGTGTTGCTTTTACGCCAAACATAACGTTTTACATTGTTGCCAAAAAGTTCAATTTTGGTTTCATCTGACCAGAGCACCTTCTTCCACATGTTTGGTGTGTCTCCCAGGTGGCTTGTGGCAAACTTTAAACAACACTTTTATGGATATCTTTAAGAAATGGCTTTCTTCTTGCCACTCTTCCATAAAGGCCAGATTTGTGCAATATACGACTGATTGTTGTCCTATGGACAGAGTCTCCCACCTCAGCTGTAGATCTCTGCAGTTCATCCAGAGTGATCATGGACCTCTTGGCTGCATCTCTGATCAGTCTTCTCCTTGTATGAGCTGAAAGTTTAGAGGGACGGCCAGGTCTTGGTAGATTTGCAGTGGTCTGATACTCCTTCCATTTCAATATTATCGCTTGCACAGTGCTCCTTGGGATGTTTAAAGCTTGGGAAATATTTTTGTATCCAAATCCGGCTTTAAACTTCTTCACAACAGTATCTCGGACCTGCCTGGTGTGTTCCTTGTTCTTCATGATGCTCTCTGCGCTTTTAACGGACCTCTGAGACTATCACAGTGCAGGTGCATTTATACGGAGACTTGATTACACACAGGTGGATTGTATTTATCATCATTAGTCATTTAGGTCAACATTGGATCATTCAGAGATCCTCACTGAACTTCTGGAGAGAGTTTACTGCACTGAAAGTAAAGGGGCTGAATAATTTTGCACGCCCAATTTTTCAGTTTTTGATTTGTTAAAAAAGTTTGAAATATCCAATAAATGTCGTTCCACTTCATGATTGTGTCCCACTTGTTGTTGATTCTTCACAAAAAAATACAGTTTTATATCTTTATGTTTGAAGCCTGAAATGTAGCAAAAGGTCGCAAAGTTCAAGGGGGCCGAATACTTTCGCAAGGCACTGTAAATATGACTATATTACAATAAATACTTAAACAAACAATATGTCATGATTTAACTCTTCATTCATGGTCACAAATAAATTAATATAGCAGCAGTGCCCAAACTAGGGTGATATGAAAATAGGGTCGCGGGAGAATTTCCAACATCCTGAGAAAAAATAATAATCCCAAAATATATATATATATTATAATATCTTCTTTGCATCTCAAAATTATTGTAATGTTTTAACCTTAAAAATCTAAATGGAAATGATTCAAATCTAAAAGACAATTCAACCAGAGAGTGCCCTTATATCATGCGAAAAGGCCCTACTTGACCGTTGCACTTGAATCATTCCCATGGTGAATGGCTAGACCTGCTACGCTATGACACCACACCCAATTGTAGAGACTTATATTTTACAGGACATAAATGATATGGTGAAAACAATGTGTGGGGAGGCAAAGCCACATCAATACCTTTGTCAGCTAACACTGTTAAACTCAGAATGTATGCTATTGCTAGCAATCAAGGGAAAAACCGACTGAACGAATCGAAAACTCCCCAGTTTATGCTCTCCAATTGGAAGTTAGCTGTGAGGGCCAAGATGCCCATGCATTGACTTGTGTTCGCTATACATGTCGGGGGATGCTATGCTATTCACAAGGACATATTTTTCTGTCTCACGATTCCCGAGGATGAAACGGCACAGAGGAAGTTCAATTTGCTGGGTATCTATATTGACGAAAAACAGATTCCATGGAAACAAACGGTGGGCTTTTGCAAGCGTCTCCCTCTGCCATATGGACACATTGTGTGATACACTGAGAGCAACTGGCTGCAAAAGAGCTGAGCACAGAACTCATAGATATACTGCAGCAGCTAACTTTGATTGTGAACCACATCAAACCACATCCACTGAACGTGCGCCTGTTCACAAAACTATGTGGAGATATGGGATCAGAGCATTACAATGTTCTATTTCACTCCGAGGCTTGGCGGTTGTAAAGTGGGTGTTGGAAAGATTTTTCACATTGAGAGAGAAACTGTTGTCATTCACAATGGGTGTAAAAAAAAACAGACTTGGTTGACTTTTTGTGTAATGAAAAGAAAATATGTCTCCTTGCCTGTGTTACAGACATATTTGGGAAACTGAATGCAAGCATTCAGGGGAAATACAAAAACATTCTACAGATGAGTGACAGAATCAATGAATTCAGAGGAAAGAATTCTTACTGGAGGGAAAGTCTTTCAAAAGCGAACCATGCCCACTTCCCTCGGCAGTGCATGTTTCTAACAGAAAACAGCATCAGTAAGTGTCCCGCACGAGTGATGTCTTCTCACCTCCAACGCTTGGAAGAGCTGTGATCCTTGCTCAGTTGACATGCCGGAAAGTGAAATCGAACTGCTGATCGAGCGGTCATGTGACCGAATGCTGCAGACAAGTCATTTACGGGGCACTTCAGAGGAGTTTTGGTTCCTGACTCAAAGGGAATCCCCTGCAGTCTCCCTCTGAGCATTACAACTCATGGTACCCTTCAGCAGCTCATATCTGTGTGACGCTGGATTCAGTTCTCTCGTCTGCATTCACACCAAATATCCATCCAGGTTGGATGTGACGGCAGAGATGAGGTGCACACTTTCGACCACGCCGTCTGACATGCATTAAGCACATCCATCTGGTGAGATACATTATGTCAGAATAATTTGCAATTGACTGTCATAGCCCACATTAACAGAATGTTTTTCAATTGACTGCCATAGTCCCAAATAAAAAAGTAACCATTGGCTGTTAATTACATAACTATTTTCACATGGTTGGGGTTGCAAGAATTTTCAGATATCAAAATGGGGTCGTGGGCCCAAAAAGTTTGGGAACCCCTGGAATACATTCTCCTCTTGGTGCCTGCCTCCATGCTTGCTGAATTCCTCTCCTTTTCAAGCAATTTCATGCTCCAATTAATGCCTTACTGGTTCCAAGATAACAGAGAACCATGGAGAAACCAAGATCATTTTTGGTAAGATTCCCTTTGAGTTCATTAACTGCTTGAATTAATTAAAAACAAACAGGATAAATTGACCACAAATGCAATTTTGGGCAGAAATCTTGCCCAAATCCAATAACGGTGGAAAGTAATTAAGTATAATTTCTATTACAGTGTAAGCTGTCTAAACCGTAGGTCAAATCTGCGTCTCCCTCTCCTGAACTTGGAGGCTTTGCGCCAGTCTTTCTTCCTGGGAAAGGCCTGGGAGTTGAACACATGCGATTACGGAGGTAATTTGGATGAAGACCCACTTGAGTTGGCTTGGCCCTCGTGATACTATCAACTTCACAATTAACCAACACAAACAGATAACCTCCACATCTTAGCTAGCAGTAACACTTCTAATAGCCTGCTGCTGCTGCTGCCCAACACACACACACACACACACACACACACACACACACACACACACACACACACACACCACAACCCAAATACACTGCAGGGATTTTTGTCCAATTAACATGCATGCAAAGCAATTTAGAGGCCAACAAGAAGTTTTGTCTGGCTGCTCCGGGTAATTTAACTCCTCTGTCTCTCTCTACACAACACTGGGAGGAGGTCGGGAAGGGAAAGCGAGAGGGGGGAGAAGAGGGGACCAGAAAAGGAAGGGATTTCTTGATTAAAACTCACTTTTCCCCCTCTTTTGCGCATACAGGCATGTGGTACTGTAGCTACATACACACAGCAAACATGCAGGGAATCCATATGTCCTAATACAGACACAGGCATCATTGTTAATTCCCTTCATTAGCCTCCTCCTCCCATGCAAAGATTTCATTTGTGGTGGTCTTTTAGCTGGCTGCTGCCGGGAGAAATTCAATTGACGGTTGTTTCTCCACACACCGATTTCTCTGTCATTCACGTCTGACTGTCTCGCCTCTTACACGCTGCTCAATAAATCAACAAAGATTACACACAGATACTGATGGGGCATCAAATAGGGCCTTCCCCTCCCTCTCTCTCTCTCTCTCTCTCTCTCTCTCTCTCTCTCTCTCTCTCTCTCTCTATCTCTCTCTCTCTCTCTCTCTCTCTCTCTCTCTCTCTCTCTCCACTCTCAATCTTTCTTTAAGATCAATTTAAATGTTTGTCATTCACACGTTTTCTTCTTTTGCTCTCCCTTCCCATCTTTCTCTTCCTTTGATTAACAGAACAGGACTGTTATATATTAGTATAATGGGACAACATAAATAATACTGTATTTGTATTATTTATTTTACACATAATTATTTGCTCATATTTATTAAGGATTAAGGATTAGCCCCTTTATTTTTTAATTTTCACCTAAAATGACATACCCAAATCTAACTGCCTGTAGCTCAGGCCCTGAAGCAATGACGTGCATACGCTTGGTACCATTTGAAAGGCAACACTTTGAAGTGATGGGAAATGCGAAAGTAACATAGCAGAATATAACACAATAGATTTGGTAAAAAAAATGATACAAAGAAAAAAAAACGCTTGTGTGTTTTTTTTGTAGCATCATGTTTGAAATGCAAGAAAAATGACATAATGTATTATTTCAGCCCAGGTGCAATTTCGATTTTGGCCACTAGATGGCATCAGTGTATGTGCAAAGTTTTAGACTGATCCAATGAACCATTGCATTTCTGTAAAAAAAAAAGTATCAAGACTGCCCAAATTTGCCTAATTTGTTTATTAATAACTTTTCATGTTCAAAATTGTGCATTCTCCTCAAACAATAGCATGGTATTCTTTCACTTTAATAGCTACTGTAAATTGGACAGTGCAGTTAGATTAACAAGAATTTAAGCTTTCTGCCAAAATCAGATATGTCTATGTCGTGGGAAATGTTCTTGTTACTTACAACCTCATGCTATTTGCATCAGCCTAACGTTAGCTCAACTGTCCCGTGGAAGGGACACCGATCACGAAGCAGTTTAAGGTTGCCAATCCTTTCAGTCTTGAGTGTACATCTTTATCACAGACTGCTAGCCACTACAGCAAAGTTGTCATGGTGAAGGAGAATAAGGACAACACACATACACACAAATAGATGAACCCCCCTTCCCTACAGCACACACACACACACACACACACACACACACACACACACACACACACACACACACACACACACACACACACACACACACACACACACACACACACACACACACACACACACACACGTAGGCACTCATTACACAAAGCAGGCAAAGTTGTGTGAAGAGCAATATAATTGTTTGACTTTGCAACAAAAGACTTCCAATCAGATGTATTTAACTGGCAGGTGAGATGTGAGCGTGGAAGGAGAGGAGGAGCGGTGGAGAGAGAGAGAGAGAGAAGAGAGAGAGAGAGAGAGAGAGAGAGAGAGAGAGAAGAGAGAGAGAGAGAGTGAAAAATAATATAAAAGACATAGGCCTGCAGTTTCTTTTCTTTTCCTATCTCTCCCTCCCACCTTCCCTGTCAGTCTTCCATCCCCTCCCCAATCCTCTGTTCCTACACCTAATTAAACCAAAAGTCAGTTTCAATTAGCCAGCCTTTCCCCATACACGCCTTTATGCAAAAATGAATTAGTCAATTAGCCAATGAACATGTGAGCAGGTCTTTGTGTTAACGAGGCTTTTACAAGCTGCAGTAACCCTGACGTTCTGACAGACAGACAGTCTGCTGCATCCACCCAGGGAACACTTTATACACCGTTCCCATACACCCCTTCTACACACCCACCCACCCACCCACACACTGAAGCAGAGGTTGTTTGTCCAGCTGTAATAATGTGTGTCTGTTCTTTGTCTCCTGTATAAATATTAATGAGAGAGTCATTGTAATGGCTCCTGGTTGAAATAAACACACCAAGACACACACCTCCCTGCTTCCCTCTGCCCTAAATCATATCTGAATATAGGTTACAGGACACTTCCTCCCTGCTTCCCTATGCCCTAAATCATATCTGAATATAGGTTACAGGACACTTCCTCCCTGCTTCCCTCTGCCCTGAATCGTATCTGAATATAGGTTACAGGACACTTCCTCCCTGCTTTCCTCTGCCCTGAATCATATCTGAATATAGGTTACAGGACACTTCCTCCCTGCTTCCCTCTGCCCTAAATCATATCTGAATATAGGTTACAGGACACTTCCTCCCTGCTTCCCTCTGCCCTAAATCATATCTGAATATAGGTTACAGGACACTTCCTCCCTGCTTTCCTCATATCTGACACACACACATACATACATCTATATATATATATATATATATATATATATATATATATAGAGAGAGAGAGAGAGAGAGAGAGAGAGAGAGAGAGAGATAGAGAGAGAGAGACAGACAGAGAGAGAGAGAGAGAGAGAGAGAGCGAGAGAGATAGATTCTTCAGAAAGCTGGTTGGCTGGAGCTAGGGAGGAGGGAGTGTTGGGTGATGAGCGGGAAGGGGAGTTATGGGTGAAGGGATAGAAGGGGTGCTGTTATGGGTGAGGGTAGGGGGAGGGAAGAGAAGGGGAGTTATTTTGGGTTGAGGAGGAGGAAGAGAGGGAGGAAGGGTGAGAAAGGGCTTAGCTAGGAGCGGTCTCTGATTGTCAGCAAAGGGCCCAAAAAAGGACCTTTCATTTTTCAAACACACACACACACACTAGCCCTGGCAGCAGAGAGTTCCCTGTCAAAAAGAGAACTGGCCTCCTTGAGAAAGTTTATTTTCTCGTTCCGTCGCTCTAAACAATCCCTTAAAAGGGAGAGCAGATGTTTATAGCCCTTCACAAACCAAACAGTGCCTCTCTGACACACACACACACACACACACACACACACACACACAGAGGATAGAGGGAAGCAAGTGATTCTGATGTAGAGGAATGAGATAGAAGTGGAATGGGGAGAATAGAGTCCCACATGTCAAGGATTACATCTAAATCACTTCAAACTAATAACTGGAATGAAATGATCAGTAAAACTTAACGACCCATTTTGACATCAATAATGACCGGGATTCAAACACTTACAGTATATTACAAATGGCTGGGTGTGGTTTCATGTCAAAATATCCAATGGAAATGTCTGTGAGGTTACCACAGTACTGTGTCTTTGAGTTAACAGGGACTTATGGGAGGTGTGTGTGCCTTAACATGGTGAAGGGAAGAATCTTGGTGTTTCAGAATTCTCATTGCATTTTAAAGGGCTCATTAAAAGCACTGGTCTCTGCCTCACTGTCTACTGAGCCACAGTGTTTTAGTGTAAACACACACTCGCCTTTTCCCCTTACATGGTCATGCACACAGCATGCTGCGGAAACACCACAGGCAGAGTGTCGCTGTGTTTAGGTGTGTAGCTGTGTGTATGTGTGTGTGTGGAGGTGTGTATGTGTTTGTGTGGAGGTGTGTATGTGTATGTGTGTGTAGGTGTGTAGGTGTGTATGTGTGTGTGAAGGTGTATATGTGTGTGTAGGTGTGTGTGTGTGTGTGTGTGTGTGTGTGTGTGTGTTTAGGTGTGTATGTGTGTGTGGAGGTGTGTTGGGTAAATATGTGTGTGTATGTGAAGGGCCTGTTCCAAAAGGGTGAGTGGTACTGTAAGATGAAAAGCCTAGTGCTGTATAAACATCCCACTGGAACACTAGGCTTTACTAGGTCACACACACACACACACACACACACACACACACACACACACACACACACACACACACACACACACACACACACACACACACACACACACACACACACACACACACACACACACACACACACACACAGTGAGAGAGTGAGAGAGAGAGGAAGACAGAGAGACATAGCAAATATATTATCTTTACACTAAAAGTGTCTGAAAGTGTATGTTCAGAAACACGTACTATTTCAAAGGCCTTTAGAATCATGATGTTATGAAAACATTCATGTGGTCTGTGGCTGACATTGCTGTGTGACTCAATCTAAAAGGCCTTGTGGTCATGCACGGTACCAATCTAAAAGGCCTTGTGGTCATGCACGGTACCAATCTAAAAGGCCTTGTGGTCATGCACGGTACCAATCTAAAAGGCCTTGTGGTCATGCACGGTACCAATCTAAAAGGCCTTGTGGTCATGCACGGTACCAATCTAAAAGGCCTTGTGGTCATGCACGGTACCAATCTAAAAGGCCTTGTGGTCATGCATGGTACCAATCTAAAAGGCCTTGTGGTCATGCACGGTACCACTCTAAAAGGCCTTGTGGTCATGCACGGTACCAATCTAAAAGGCCTTGTGGTCATGCACGGTACCACTCTAAAATGCCTTGTGGTCATGCACGGTACCAATCTAAAAGGCCTTGTGGTCATGCATGGTACCAATCTAAAAGGCCTTGTGGTCATGCACGGTACCACTCTAAAAGGCCTTGTGGTCATGCACGGTACCAATCTAAAAGGCCTTGTGGTCATGCACGGTACCACTTTTACATGGCTGGGTGTAACTATTGGTTACTTTCAAAGTGATGATACAGAAAGAAACAGGACTTCTTTCTGACTGCAGTGACACTTTATGAAGTTAGTTAGCCCTATCTGAGTCCAGGCACAGCAGAAAGATGAGGTTCTACTGTTTTTATAGCCTTAAGAAAGTAGAGACCCACGGCACTGGATAATGTGTCTTTATGATATGCAACTTTCCCTCTTTGAACAGTGGGGAAATGGGGGGGTCTTTGTAATGAGTCCTCATCCATCTCTTTGGCCGTCACACACATGCACCACACGCGCACACACACACACACACACGCACACACGCACACACACACACACACACACACACACACACACACACCACACCACACCACACACCACACACCACACACCACACACCACACCACACACACACACACACTCCATCTGACACTGGAGAATCTCAAGGCACTGAACACTCAGATTAAGAATGGATGACCATGAAAAATTAACAGGTTTATCTCTCCTTACTCTCTCCTTCGTCCCTCTCTCAGTCTATACCTCCAGCTCAATTATATATTTTCAATTCTACTCCCTCTCTCATTCTACGCTCTAGGGAGACGAGAGAGAGCTGTGATTAAGTTGATACATTCCAGATAATAAAAACAGAATGCCTATCATTCTCTGTTCTCTCCATTTGGAGTTTCTTCTCCTCCGCTCCCTCTCTCTCCGCTCTGGGCAGTGTGGACAAGGATAGTGAAACAGAGAGAGGCTGGATGGATGGATTGGAAAGACAAAGAGAGTGGGGCTTTTTGAAGGATGTGAAATAAGCAGACGTACTACACATAGCCTGTCTTGTCACATCGACCCAGACTCCTGACTTACTGCTTCTTAATGTTATTGGAGCCATACAAATCTCAGAGAGGATCGACTCGTTTTGAAAACTTCTTGTTAAAAACATACTATGCTTGCTTCTGATAAACTAGCCTACATGTCTAGAGAGGGGAAGTTCAGCTAGCAATAGTCCGGATTTGGCCTCTGCACAACTGATGAGGTTTCCCCTTTCCCTCCATTCTAGTGCTAAGCCAGCGTCAGTTTTACTGAGGAGGATTATATGTTTTCCCCTGATTCCTTCTGTTGTTTTGTCTGAGTTCTTTTTATGAGCGGTGATGTTTGTCACTGATTTTTATTAGCCTGTGTGTAATGGGAACTTGGTGCCATTGTTGTTAAGGGTCTGTCTGAATAACAACTGAACCCAAACAGCCTTCTAAAGACATGAACATTAAATGGATACTTTGAGATTTAACATTAAAGTCCAGACACTCAAACTAAAAAGACAACAACACTCTGCTTCTGGTAAAGCAGCTTTGAGTGACTCACTCTTCCTCTCTATTCCTCCCTCCATTCTTCCATCACTCCATCACATAGACAGAAGACCCACACATGCACACAAGTACACACACAAACAGAAACACACATATTCTCAAATACACAGCCACACACATGAACCAATATTTCTCCAAACCCCGGAGAGGAGAGCGTAAGTCCCATTTAGTCCCTGACCATTGCAGCTGTGTACATATTCTCTCCTTAGACCAAACCACAGCCTTCTCTCATAGGGGAGGGAAGGGGAGAATGGGGAGAGAAGGGGGGGAGAAGCGAAGAGGGGACATTGGGGAGAAGATGGAGAAGAAGGGGAGAGGAGACAGAGGGGTGAGAAGACGGGAGAATGGGGGAGAGAGAGTAGATCGGAGACATTCTGATTTCTGAGCCCAGCCCCATGGTGGAGTCCAGAGAATTGTTGATGGGGTCAGGGGAAACATGATAAGGACGTAGAGCTGTGATGGTCATGGAATTTTGGATGATGGTAATTGGCCAGCCAAACGAATGCAGTCTCTGTAATAACCATGGTCAGATTAAGCTAATCTGTATAAAAAAAATATAGAAACTAAACAAAAAAAAAATGCAAAATGAGACAATTTCAAAGATTTTACAGAGTTACAGTTCAAATAAGGAAAGCAGTCAATTGAAATAAATGCATTAGGCCCTAATCTATGGATTTCACATGACTGGAAGTACATACAGTGGGGCAAAAAAGTATTTAGTCAGCCACCAATTGTGCAAGTTCTCCCACTTAAAAAGATGAGATGAGGCCTGTAATTTTCATCATAGGTACACTTCAACTATGACAGACAAAATTAGAGAAAACAAATCCAGAAAATCACATTGTAGGATTTTTTATGAATTTATTTGCAAATTATGGTGGAAAATAAGTATTTGGTCACCTACAAACACGCAAGATTTCTGGCTCTCACTGACCTGTAACTTCTTCTTTAAGAGGCTCCTCTGTCCTCCACTCATTACCTGTATTAATGGCACCTGTTTGAACTTGTTATCCGTATAAAAGACACCTATCCACAACCTCAAACAGTCACACTCCAAACTCCACTATGGCCAAGACCAAAGAGCTGTCAAAGGACACCAGAAACAAAATTGTAGACCTGCACCAGGCTGGGAAGACTGAATCTGCAATAGGTAAGCAGCTTGGTTTGAAGAAATCAACTGTGGGAGCAATTATTAGGAAATGGAAGACATACAAGACCACTGATAATCTCCCTCGATCTGGGGCTCCACGCAAGATCTCACCCCGTGGGGTCAAAATGATCACAAGAACGGTGAGCAAAAATCCCAGAACCACACGGGGGGACCTAGTGAATGACCTGCAGGGAGCTGGGACCAAAGTAACAAAGCCTACCATCAGTAACATACTACGCCGCCAGGGACTCAAATCCTGCAGTGCCAGACGTGTCCTCCTGCTTAAGTCAGTACATGTCCAGGCCCGTCTGAAGTTTGCTAGAACGCATTCAGATGATCCAGAAGAAGATTGGGAGAATGTCATATGGTCAGATTAAACGAAAATATAACTTTTTGGATAAAAACTCAACTCGTCGTGTTTGGAGGACAAAGAATGCTGAGTTGCATCCAAAGAACACCATACCTACTGTGAAGCATGGGAGTGGAAACATCATGCTTTGGGGCTGTTTTTCTGCAAAGGGACCAGGACGACTGATCCGTGTTAAGGAAAGAATGAATGGGGCCATGTATTGTGAGATTTTGAGTGAAAACCTCCTTCCATCAGCAAGGGCATTGAAGATGAAACGTGGCTGGGTCTTTCAGCATGACAATGATCCCAAACACACCGCCCGGGCAACGAAGGAGTGGCTTTGTAAGAAGCATTTCAAGGTCCTGGAGTGGCCTAGCCAGTCTCCAGATCTCAACCCCATAGAAAATCTTTGGAGGGAGTTGAAAGTCCGTGTTGCCCAGCAACAGCCCCAAGACATCACTGCTCTAGAGGAGATCTGCATGGAGGAATGGGCCAAAATACCAGCAACAGTGTGGGAAAACCTTGTGAAGACTTACAGAAAACGTTTGACCTCTGTCATTGCCAACAAAGGGTATATAACAAAGTATTGAGATAAACTTTTGTTATTGACCAAATACTTATTTTCCACCATAATTTGAAAATAAATTCATTAAAAATCCTACAATGTGATTTTCTGGATTTTTTTTCTCATTTTGTCTGTCATAGTTGAAGTGTACCTATGATGAAAATGACAGACCTCTCTCATCTTTTTAAGTGGGAGAACTTGCACAATTGGTGGCTGACTAAATACTTTTTTTTGCCCCACTGTATATGCCTCTGTTTGTCACAGATACCTTAAAAAACGGTAGGAGCGTGGATCAGAATACCAGTCAGTATCTGGTGTGACCACCATTAGCCTCATGCAGCGCGACGTAGACGTTGATCCAGAGCATCCCACACATGCTCAATTGGTGACATGTATGCAGGCCATGGAAAAACTGGGATATTTTCAACTTCCAGGAATTATGTACAGATCCTTGAGATATGGGGCTGTGCATTATCATGCTGAAACATGAGGTGATGGCAGCGGATGAATGACACAACAATGGGCCTCGTCACAGTATCTCTATGCATTGAAATTGCGATCAATAACATGCAATTATGTTCGTAACCCCACCACCATCATAGGGCACTTTGTTCACAACATTGACATCAGCAAACAGCTTGCCCACACGATGCCATACACACTGTCTACCACCTACCTGGTACAGTTAAAACCAAAATCATCCGTGAAGAGCAAACCTCTCCTGAGTGCCAGTGGCCATTGAAGGTGAACATTTTCACCCAGTAAAGTCAGTTATGATGCCGATCTGAAATCAGGTAAATATCCTGGTTTTGATGACGAGCACGCAGATGAGCTTCCTTGAGACAGTTTCTGACAATTTGTGCAGAAATTCTTCGGTTTTGCAAACACATAGTTTCATCAGCTGTCCGGGTGGCTGGTCTCAGAAGATACCGCAGGTGAAGAAGCCGGATGTGGTTGTCCTGGGCTATCTGCGGTTGTGAGGCCCGTTGGACGTACTGCCAAACAATGTTGGAGGTGGCTTATGGTAGAGAAATGGACATTCAAATCTCTGGCAACAGCTCTGGTGGACATTCCTGCAGTCAACATGCCAATTGCATGCTCCCTCAAAACTTGAGACATCTTTGGCATTGTGTTGTGTTGTGCGACAAAACTGCACAGTTTAGATTGCCCTTTCATTGTCCCCAGCACAATGTTAAATCAGCTTATTGATATGCCACACCTGTCAGGTGGATGGATTTTCTTGGCAAAGGAGAAATGCTCACTAACATGGATGTAAACAAATTTGTGCACAAAACTTGAGAGAAATGAGCTTTTTGTGCATGTTGAAAATGTCTGGGATCTTTTATTTCAGCTCATTAAACATGGGACCAACACTTTACGTGTTGCGTTTATATTTTTGTTCAGTGTATTAAATTACCATTTTATAAATGGTATAATCGTGTGATATGATAGGATTTTGCAATCCCGCTCGCCCGTTGACCCAAGATGAATGGTTTTGGCCACTAAAGTTTTCCCTCACTACAGGCTCCACTGCTATGATTGGTGTAACATTAGCTATAAACCACAAGTGTCTATCCAGATAATGAAAAGGCACCCGCAAAAGAAAATTCAAGGAACCTATATAGTTGTTTGTCATTTGCGGCATGCATGATCATGAGCAAGGTCATTGTAGCCTATCATTTCAATTCCCCCGTGAGAACCATAAGCATGGGCTGACTTGGCTTTGCTGTTCTGCAGCCGAAGCCTGCCAGCAGCATACCTACCAAAGTTTGTACGGTGTCCTTTACAATTTAGAAAAACACATATCAGCTTTCAACAGTTATCCATACTACCGGAGCGTCATCTTATTGTAACAATTTCTATGTTGGATTCACAGCTGCAATTTAGCAATAATAATAGATGTTGAAGTCAAAGATAGGCCAGTGGTTTCCATCTGTGGTGAAGTTTTCTCTAAATGAATTCTATTGACAAATCCAGCTCCAGAAGCAGCCATAGAGCCAGCTGGTTATTCTGTTGAATACAGTGTAGTTTAAAAAAAAACAGCAACAACAGATAACATTAGCTATATAAGGTATATAATATATATAAGGTTAGCAAGATAGCTAGCTAGCTAATTAGCTAAGGTTAGCATGCTAGCTAGCTACACCGAATAATGTCAGTTCCCTATTTGTCGATGTGTATCAACTCCATGGGGAAATTCCCACACCCAATACGTGAACATGTATTGGGTGTGTGTGTGTGTGTGGGGGGGGGGGGGGGGGGGGGGATTTAGGCTAGATGTACATTTAGCCTTGTGTTTTAGGTTATTGTCCTGCTGAAAGTAAATTATTCTCCCAGTGTCTGGTGGTACGCAGACTGAACCAGGTTTTCCTCTAGGATTTTGCCTGGGCTTAGCTCCATTACTTACATTTTTTCATCCTGAAAAACTCCCCAATCCTTAACGATTACAAGCATACCCATAACATGTTGCAGTCACCACTATGCTTGAAAATATGGAGAGTGGTACTCAGTAATGTGTTCTATTGGATTAGCCTCAAACATAACACTTTGTATTCAGGACAAAAAGTTAATTTCTTTGCCACATTTTTAGCAGTATTACTTTAGTGCCTTGTTGCAAACAGGATGCATGTTTTAGAATATTGTTATCCTGTACAAGCTTCCTTCTTTTCACTCTGTCAATTAGGTTAGTATTATGGAGTAAGTACAATGTTGTTGATTCGTCCTCAGTTTTCTCCTATTACAGCCATTAAACTCTGTAACTGTTTTAAAGTCACTATTGGCCGCATGGTGAAATCCTTGAGCTGTTTCCTTCTTCTCTTGGCAACCAAGTTATCTTTGTAGTAACTGGGTGTACTGATACACCATCTAAAGTGTAATTAGTTACATCACCATGCTCAAAGGGATATTCAATGTCTGCTTTTTTTTGTTGTTTTACCCATCTAGCAATAGGTACCCTTCTTTGTGATGCATTGGAAAACCTCTGTGGTCTTTGTGGTTGAATCTGTGTTTGAAATTCACTGCTCGACTGAGGGACCTTACAGATAATTATATATGTGGGGTACAGAGATGAGGTAGTCATTCAAAAATCATGTTAAACACTATTAATGTACACAGACTGAGTCCATGCAACATATGTGACTTGTTAAAAAACTTCTTATGGCTGCAGGGGCAGTATTGAGTAGCTTGGATGAAAAGTGCCCAGAGGTGCCCAGAGTAAACGGCCTGCCCCTCAGTCCCAGTTGCTAATATATGCATAGTATTATTAGTATTGGATAGAAAACACTCTGAAGTTTCTAAAACTGTTTGAATGATGTCTGTGAGTATAACAGAACTCATATGGCAGGCAAAAACCTGAGAAGAAATCCAAACAGGAAGTGGGAAATCTGAGGTTGGTCGATTTTCAAACCAGACCCTATTGAATACACAGTTGGATATTGGTTATGTTGCACTTCCTAAGGCTTCCACTAGATGTCAACCGTCTTTAGAAACTTGTTTGAGGAGTCTACTGTGAGTGGGGGCTCATAAGAGCTGTTTGAGCCAGGTGTCTGGCAGATTGCCACAGGCTCTGAGGCGCGGTCACAAGAGAGTTAGCTCTCGTTCCATTGCTTTTCTACAGACATAGGAATTCTCCGGTTGGAATATTATGTTTTATGTTAAAAACATCCTAAAGATTGATTCCATACATCGTTTGACATGTTTCTACGGACAGTAACGGAACTTGTTGACATTTCGTCTTCAACTAGGGAACGCGCTTCATGACTTTGGATTTGTTTACCAAATGTGCTAACAAAAGTAGCTCTTTGGACATAAATGATGGACATTATCGAACTAAATCAAACATTTAATGTGGAACTGGGATTCCTGGAAGTGCATTCTGATGAAGATCATCAAAGGTAAGTGAATATTTATAATGCTATTTACAACTAATCTTAACTACCCAATATGGCGGATATCTTTTTGGCTGCTTTGTTGTCTGAAAGCTGTACTCAGATAATTGCATGGTTTGCTTTTTCCGTAAAGTCTTTTTGAAATCTGACACGGTGGTTACATTAAGGTGAAGTGTATCTACAGTGCCTTGCAAAAGAATTCGGCCCCCTTGAACTTTGCGACCTTTTGCCACATTTCAGGCTTCAAACATAAAGATATAAAACTGTATTTTTTTGTGAAGAATTAACAACAAGTGGGACACAATCATGAAGTGGAACGACATTTATTGGATATTTCAAACTTTTTTAACAAATCAAAAACTGAAAAATTGGGCGTGCAAAATTATTCAGCCCCTTTACTTTCAGTGCAGCAAACTCTCTCCAGAAGTTCAGTGAGGATCTCTGAACGATCCAATGTTGACCTAAATGACTAATGATGATAAATTACAATCCACCTGTGTGTAATCAAGTCTCCGTATAAATTCACCTGCACTGTGATAGTCTCAGAGGTCCGTCAAAAGCGCAGAGAGCATCATGAAGAACAAGGAACACACCAGGCAGGTCCGAGATACTGTTGTGAAGAAGTTTAAAGCCGGATTTGGATACAAAACGATTTCCCAAGCTTTAAACATCCCAAGGAGAACTGTGCAAGCGATAATATTGAAATAGAAGGAGTATTAGACTGCAAATCTACCAAGACCTGGCCGTCCCTCTAAACTTTCAGCTCATACAAGGAGAAGACTGATCAGAGATGCAGCCAAGAGGCCCATGATCACTCTGGATGAACTGCAGAGATCTACAGCTGAGGTGGGAGACTCTGTCCATAGGACAACAATCAGTCGTATATTGCACAAATCTGGCCTTTATGGAAGAGTGGCAAGAAGAAAGCCATTTCTTAAAGATATTCATAAAAAGTATTGTTTAAAGTTTGCCACAAGCCACCTGGGAGACACACCAAACATGTGGAAGAAGGTGCTCTGGTCAGATGAAACCAAAATTTAACTTTTTGGCAACAATGCAAAACGTTATGTTTGGAGTAAAAGCAACACAGCTGAACACACCATCCACACTGTCAAACATGGTGGTGGCAGCATCATGGTTTGGGCCTGTGTTTCTTCAGCAGGGACAGGGAAGATGGTTAAAATTGATGGGAAGATGGATGGAGCCAAATACAGGACCATTCTGGAAGAAAACCTGATGGTGTCTGCAAAAGACCTGAGACTGGGACGGAGATTTGTCTTCCAACAAGACAATGATCCAAAACATAAAGCAAAATCTACAATGGAATGGTTCAAAAATAAACATATCCAGGTGTTAGAATGGCCAAGTCAAAGTCCAGACCTGAATCCAATCGAGAATCTGTGGAAAGACCTGAAAACTGCTGTTCACAAATGCTCTCCATCCAACCTCACTGAGCTCGAGCTGTTTTTCAAGGAGGAATGGGAAAAAATGTCAGTCTCTCGATGTGCAAAACTGATAGAGACATACCCCAAGCGACTTACAGCTGTAATCGCAGCAAAAGGTGGCGCTACAAAGTATTAACTTAAGGGGGCTGAATAATTTTGCACGCCCAATTTTTCAGTTTTTGATTTGTTAAAAAAGTTTGAAATATCCAATAAATGTCGTTCCACTTCATGATTGTGTCCCACTTGTTGTTGATTCTTCACAAAAAAATACAGTTTTATATCTTTATGTTTGAAGCCTGAAATGTGGCAAAAGGTCGCAAAGTTCAAGGGGGCCGAATACTTTCGCAAGGCACTGTATATTTCCATGTCTAACAATTGTATTTTCATCAACATTTATAATGAGTATTTCTGTAAAATGATGTGGCTCTCTGCAATATCACCGGATGTTTTTGGAACTAGTGAACATAACACGCCAACGTATTCTGAGATTTTTTTTACATAAATATGCACTTTATCGAACAAAACATATATGTATTGTGTAACATGAAGTCCTATGAGTGTCATCTGAGGAAGATCATCAAAGGTTAGTGATTGATTGTATCTCTATTTGTGCTTTTTGTGACTCCTCTCTTTGGCTGGAAAAATGGCAGAATTTTTCTGTGACTTGGTGGTGACCTAACATAATTGTTTGTGATGCTTTCGCTGTAAAGCCTATTTGAAATGGGACACTTTGATGGGATTAACAACAAGATTACGTTTAAAATTGTATAAAATACATGTATGTTTGTGGAATTTTAATTATGAGATTTCTGTTGTTTGAATTTGGCGCCCTGCACTTTCACTGGCGTTTGTCATATCAATCCCGTTAACGGGATTGCAGCCCTAAGAAGTTTATAAGCAAATGTGTACTACTGAACATATTCTGGCTTGCCATAACAAAAGGGATTGAATACTTACTCACTCAAGACATTTCAGCTTTTAATTTTTAATTAAAAAAAACAACAATAATAACAACGTTCCACCTTGACATTATGGGGTATTGTGTGACAACAAATGACAACAAATCTCAATTTATCACAACAAAATCTGGAAAAAAGTCAAGGGGCGTGAATACTTTCTGACGGCAATGTATACTAAATGGTTTGGTAAAAACAGGCCCCGGGGGAAATGGAGCACTGGAGTGCTCTTCTCTTCTGCCAACGGAACACTTTGTTCCTGTACAACATAAACATTCTGATTTATCTCAACAGCCCTCCTTCACTCCAAGTCCCTCTCTCTTCCTCCTCTTCTGTGGGTGTATGTGTGACAGGTCTGTCACACATACACCCACACACTAACAGGTCTGTCACACATACACCCACACACTAACAGGTCTGTCACACATACACCCACACACTAACAGGTCTGTCACACATACACCCACACACTAACAGGTCTGTCACACATACACCCATACACTAACAGGTCTGTCACACATACACCCACACACTAACAGGTCTGTCACACATACACCCACACACTAACAGGTCTGTCACACATACACCCACACACTAACAGGTCTGTCACACATACACCCACACACTAACAGGTCTGTCACACATACACCCATACACTAACAGGTCTGTCACACATTCACCCACACACTAACAGGTCTGTCACACATACACCCACACACTAACAGGTCTGTCACACATACACCCACACACTAACAGGTCTGTCACACATACACCCACACACTAACAGGTCTGTCACACATACACCCACACACTAACATGTCTGTCACACATACACCCACACTAACAGGTCTGTCACACATACACTCACAAATCTGAGTGAGGGGGCTAAGCACAGAGGGGGGGGGGGGGGGGGAGAGAGAGAGAGAGAGAGAGAGAGAGAGAGAGAGAGCAAAACAGTGCCCATGATGCAGAGCCAAGAATATTACACACTTTAGCTCAGGATACTTGGAACAGACAAGCCAGAAGACTTTCTTTCTCTTTCTTTCCTCCCGCTCCAGCTGTGTGACTTCCCTTTAATTCCCTTTCTCCCAAGACAGGAGTTTGATGGTTTCCGCTGATTCCGCCATCACAGGCAGACTGACAGTTGACATTCTCTCTTCTTTAATACCTGTCTTGTTCATTTCTTTCTCTTTCCCTTCCTTAGATGGTCAAAGTATTGTCAGAGAGGGGGTGATGTAGCGCTGAGGCCTTTCATACTCTTCATCCATCCCTGTGATTTCAAAGGGAGAGAGGGGAGTAGGGAGGAGAGGCTGGAGGGAAGGAGGGAGAGGGGGAGTAGGGAGGAAGGGTGGGAGGGAAGGAGGGAGAGAGGGGAGGATGGAGGAGAGGCTGGAGGTGAAGGAAGAAGAGAGGGGAGGAGGGAGGAGAGCCAGGAGGGAAGGAGGGAGAGGGGCAGGAGGGAAGGAGGGAGAGAGGGGAGGATGGAGGAGAGGCTGGAGGTGAAGGAAGAAGAGAGGGGAGGAGGAAGGAGAGCCAGGAGGGAAGGAGGGAGAGGGGCAGGAGGGAAGGAGGGAGAGAGGGTAGGATGGAGGAGAGGCGGGAGGGAAGAAAGGAGAGGGGAGGAGGAACAAGGGAAAGAGGGAGGAAGGAGGAGATGTGGGAGGGAAGGAGGGAGAGAGGGGAGGAGGGAGTAGAGGTGGGAGGGAAGGAGGGAAAGAGGGGAGGAGGGAGGAGAGGCAGGTGGGAGGGAAGGAAGGAGAGGGGAGGAGGAAGGAGGGAGAGAGGGGAGGAGGGAGGAGAGGTGGGAGGGAAGGAGGGAGAGAGGGGAGGAGGGAGTAGAGGCAGGAGGAAAGGAGGAAGAGAGGGGGGGAGGGAGGAGAGTTGCGAGGGGGTGGTTGATGAGGAGAGCCGGGAGGGAAGGAGGGAAAGAGGGGAGTAGGGAGGAGAGGCGGGAAGAAAGGAGAGGGGAGGAGGAAGGAGGGAGGGAGAGACGGGAGGAAGGAGGAGAGGTGGGAGGGAAGGAGGGAGAGAGGGGAGGAGGGAGGAGAGGCAGGTGGGGGGGAGGGGTGTAGGGAGGAGAGGTGGGAGGGAAGGAGGGGGAGAGGAGAGTAGGGAGGAGAGGGAGAGAGGGGAGGAGGGAGTAGAGGCAGGAGGGAAGGAGGGAGAGAGGGGAGGAGGGACGGGAGACGTTTTGGCAGGCCGAGATTTCCTACCGCGCTGTAGCCACTCCTGTGGCGGGCCCGGTGCATGCACGCTGACACGGTTGCCAGGTTTCCTTTGACACGTTGGTACGGTTTCCTCCAACACGGATGCACAGCTCTCGACCTTCGCCTCTCCCGAGTCCATACTGGAGTTGCAGCGATGGGACAAGACTGTAACTTGGCAAAGGCAATCTCCCCCCTTGGCAATGGCAATCTCCCCCCTTGGCAAAGGCAATATCCCTCCTTGGCAAAGGTAATCTCCCTCCTTGGCAAAGGCAATATCCTTCCTTGGCAAAGGCAATCTCCCTCCTTGGCAAAGGCAATCTCCTCCTTGGCAAAGGCAATCTCCCTCCTTGGCAAAGATAATCTCCCTCCTTGGCAAAGGCAATCTCCCTCCTTGGCAAAAATAATCTCCCTCCTTGGCAAAGGCAATCTCCCCCTTGGCAAAGATAATCTCCCTCCTTGGCAAAGGCAATCTCCCTCCTTGGCAAAGATAATCTCCCTCCTTGGCAAAGGCAATCTCCCTCCTTGGCAAAGGCAATCTCCCTCCTTGGCAAAGGCAATCTCCCTCCTTGGCAAAGGCAATCTCCCTCCTTGGCAAAGGCAATCTCCAGCAGGTGAGCTGCACATCATTGGGTGAGTCAGTGAAACTGGAAAGCTTTATTAGGACTATAATTTCCTCTTCAAATTGTACAATGTGTGTCTCCACACACCAAGGCCTGGCTATTGATGGATTCAAGATGAGGTTGTTTTTCTTCATCTCATATTCTCAATTTGTCAGTGTCAAAGTAACCTGTAATTTCTCTCATTTGTGTGGTATTAAAAAAGATTCTGCCAAAGTCTCCGGTCATTCAAAATGAAGTAGAATTACATGAAAGGCTTTTGTAAAACTTTTCCTGGACCTTAGGATACAAAAAATGGTCCCCATGTGTGCAACTTCTGTAAGCGCCTCTCCTCCTCTGCTCTACACCACTACGTACATGTGATCATATGCTTGCACTGCTTTATTATACTGGTGTCTCCTGTGATCACTTTTTGTTCCGGTACCACGGAGCTCCCCAGGCCACCCCCTCTTGTGATCACTTTTTGTTCCGGTACCACGGAGCTCCCCAGGCCACCCCCTCTTGTGATCACTTTTTGTTCCGGTACCACTGAGCTCCCCAGGCCACCCCCTCTTGTGATCACTTTTTGTTCCGGTACCACGGAGCTCCCCAGGCCACCCCCTCTTGTGATCACGTTTTGTTCCGGCACCTCCTGATTTACAAAGGAAGCAATGAACACAGGTCTAGACTCTATATCATGACTTAGAAGATTATGAATATTAAGCTACAGTGGTTAGAGCTGCCCTGCCCCATAAAAAACACCCACAAAATTGGAGTTTGCGTTTCACAAGAAGCATTGCCTGAACCATGCCTCGAACAAAATAGATCTCAGAAGACCTAATATTAAGAATGGTTGCCTTGCGTAAAGATGGAAAGGGTTACAAAATAATCTCTAAAAGTCAGTCCACGGTAAGGCAAATTGCCTGTAAATGGAGACATTTCAGCACTGTTGCTTCTCTCCCTGAGAGTGGCCGTCCTGCAAATATGACTGCAAGAGCACAGTGCAGAATGTTCAATGAGGTTAAGAGGAATCCTAGAGTGTCAGCTAAAGACTAGCAGAAATCTTTTTTTTCAGACTGTGTTTGTCTATTGTTGTGACTTCGATAAAGATCAGATAACATTTTATGACCAATTTATGCAGAAATCCAGGTAATTCTAAAGGGTTCACATACTTTTTCTTCCCACTGTATATTATGGAGTTAATAGTTAAGAGCATTGAAGATAAATCACAATCAATAAAACAATGTATTGAGCTAACTACCAGATTTACATCAATCATCAACATCTATGATCAGCTAAAATCAGCTATCCTCTTTTCCCAATGTAAATCATGTGTATAGGAGGCACTGTAACTAGTGTAGCTTGCTTTACAATTTGTGATGAGTGAGTGTGTTATAGAAATAAATAGGTGCGGCACACACACACACACATGTTTATCAGTTGATGCCTTGAGTCAGCAAACAGGACAACAGTTCAGACTCTCAGCTGGTAGTTTCACAGTGCTGAGCTTAATATGAAGTCCTTATCAAGGTCAGGGGAGATGGGGGGAGGGGGAGGTTTGCCTGGGACTTTGGCAACACCAGTTCCACTTACCCACCTGCTGTGATGCTCATTGTATAACGGATGCGTAATACTGTACAGCTCTCTCTCTCTCTCCCTCACCCCTCCTTCCCTGGCCCTCTCCTTTTACTCTCTCTCTCTCTCTCCCTCACCCCCTCCTTCCCTGGCCCTCTCCTTTTACTCTCTCTCTCTCTCTCTCTCTCTCCCTCACCCCCTCCTTTCCTGGCCCTCTCCATTTACTCTCTCTCTCTCTCTCTCTCTCTCTCTCTCTCTCTCTCCCTCACCCCCTCCTTCCCTGGCCCTCTCCTTTTACTCTCTCTCTCTCTCTCTCTCCCTCACCCTATCCTTCCCTGGCCCTCTCCTTTTACTCTCTCTCTCTCTCTCCCTCACCCCCTCCTTCCCTGGCCCTCTCCTTTACTCTCCTCTCTCTCTCTCCCTCACCCCCTCCTTCCCTGGCCCTCTCATTTTACTCTCTCTCTCTCTCTCCCTCACCCCCTCCTTCCCTGGCCCTCTCCTTTTACTCTCTCTCTCTCCCTCACCCCCTCCTTCCCTGGCCCTCTCCTTTTACTCTCTCTCTCTCTCTCTCTCTCTCTCTCCCTCACCCCCTCCTTCCCTGGCCCTCTCCTTTTTCTCTCTCTCTCTCTCTCTCTCTCTCTCTCTCTCTCTCTCTCCCTCACCCCCTCCTTCCCTGGCCCTCTCCTTTACTCTCATCTCTCTCTCTCCCTCACCCCCTCCTTCCCTGGCCCTCTCCTTTTACTCTCTCTCTCTCTCTCCCTCACCCCCTCCTTCCCTGGCCCTCTCCTTTTACTCTCTCTCTCTCCCTCACCCCCTCCTTCCCTGGGCCTCTCCTTTTACTCTCTCTCTCTCTCTCTCTCCCTCACCCCCTCCTTCCCTGGCCCTCTCCTTTTACTCTCTCTCTCTCTCTCCCTCACCCCCTCCTTCCCTGGCCCTCTCCTTTTACTCTCTCTCTCTCTCTCTCTCCCTCACCCCCTCCTTCCCTGGCCCTCTCCTTTTACTCTCTCCTCTCTCTCTCTCCCTCACCCCCTCCTTCCCTGGCCCTCTCCTTTTACTCTCTCTCTCTCTCTCTCTCCCTCACCCCCTCCTTCCCTGGCCCTCTCCTTTTACTCTTTCTCTCTCTCTCTTTCTCTCCCTCACCCCCTCCTTCCCTGGCCCTCTCCTTTTACTCTCTCCTCTCTCTCTCTCTCTCTCTCTCTCTCACCCCCTCCTTCCCTGGCCCTCTCCTTTTACTCTCTCCTCTCACAGTGTGAGGATTTCTGTGATGTGAGACACAGCCTCTGTAATCGAATTTGTCCACGTGGAAAAACAATACAAGATAGAAAAAGAGTTAATGCCGGCTATTTTGTATACATGTCAAATCGTATGAGTGTAAGGATAAATTGGGGCCATTTGTGCAGAGGAATGAGGAGAAGAATGAGAGGAAAGGAGGAATGCACAGAGGCATGAATCCTGTTTGCTTGTATACACAAAGCCCTCCGGGTTATTTAGGGTGATGGTGTTTTACGCAACACACACACTCACACATATTAATGAGATTCATATGGAATTTCAAAGCATAAAACCTTTTTCTTAATAAATCGTCCCCAACTTAACACTCTGGTTTTACTAGTCAAATCTACCTGTCTGTCCAATAACAGAAGGGACCGAGTTACATCTCAATTTCATGAGAGGGGAAATGTAAAAGACATTTCCACCCATATGTTCTTCTCATTCACTGTACAGGAGGTTTGAGGTTTAGGTTTATAACTCCAACAGTCTGAAGAGAATCCATCCTATTACATCTGGAGGGAGACATTATGTCCGTCAGATACACATTGATGGGAAGTTTACAACTCAAGCCAGACGTGCACAACTCTCAGGGCTGCTGTCTTGCTAGTTTGGTTCCTGCATATAGATACATATATAGTTTGACATTTTTAGTTAGTTAGCAGACACTCTTATCCAGAGCATCTTACAGGAGAAATTAGGGTGCCTTGCGCAAGGGCACATTGACAGATTTTTAACCTAGTCGGCGTGGGGATTCAAACCACCTTTCAGTTACTGGCCCAACACTCTTAACTGCTGGGCTACCTGCTGCCCCATAGCACTTTGTGATCCATTACTTTACCAGGCTACTCAGTATTGAGAAGGAACACCAGCAGACAACATGACCCTAGAGGACTTATACAGCCCTGGGTATGTTTTCCTTATGGATTTGTGGTGGAGACCTGATCAGATGCTGTGTGAGGGTAACGTTCAGCCTTAAAGTTAAGAAAAATCCCAAAAGGTTCATTTGTTTTATTTTATTTGCTGTAAATGCATAAGTCAACAGCATAGTGGGTCAATTTCCACAACAACTAAGAGTGTTGAAGCACGAGGCTCAACTTCTCTCCTGCTTTGGTGCCCTGACTGCAACGTTATGAACAGCGTGAAGCGAACCTGTGCACATGCGCAGATACTGTGTGTGACTGTGTGAGAGTGAGGTGTTGCATCTCGCTCATCTCAATAGCATATTCATTGATGATAGCACTGCTTTACTGAAGTTGCGGGACATTGCAAGCCAAGATATTGCTATAGAGCATTCCATTGTGAGATACAGCTTTTGATTGCCGACAGATAGGCCTAGTGCACGGTTCTGACTGTATGCCTGGTGGCCGACCTGCCTACACTGCATAGGAAAGTGTTCAGACCTCTTGACCTTTTAAACATTTTGTTACGTTACAGCCTTATTCTAAAATATATACAGTTATTATTTTCCCTCATCAATCTACACACAATACCCCATAATGACAAAGCGAAAACAGTTTTTTAGATATATAAAAAAAAAAAAACGATATTAAGACCCTTTGATATTAGACTCGAAATTGAGCTCAGTTGCATTCTGTTTCCATTGATCATCCTTGAGATGTTTCTACAACTTGATTGCAGTCCAAATTCAATTGATTGGACATGATTTGGAAAGACACACACCTGTCTATATAAGGCCCCACAGTTGACAATGTATGTCAGAGCAAAACCAAAGTCATGAGGAATTGTCCTTAGAGCTCCGAGACAGGATTGTGTAGAGGCACAGATCTGGGGAAGGGTACCCAAAAATGTCTGCAGCATTGAAGGTCCCCAAGAACATAGTGGCCTCCATCACTCTTAAATGCAAGAAGTTTGTATCCACCAAGACTCTTCCTAGAGCTGGCCACCTGGCCAAACTGAGCAATTGGGGGAGAAGGGCCTTGTTCAGGGAGGTGACCAAGAACCTGATGGTCACTCTGACAGAGCTCCAGAGTTCCTTGTCCTTCCAGAAAGACAACCATCTCTGCAGCACTCCACCAATAAGGCCTTTATGGTAGAGTGGACAGACGAAAGCCACTCCTCAGTAAAAGGCACATGGCAGGCCGATTGGAGTTTGCCAAAAGTCACCTAAAGGACTCTTAGACCATGAGAAACAAGATTCTGTGGTCTGATGAAATCAAGATTGAAGCCTTTGCCATGAATGCCAAGTGTCACATCTGGAGGAAACCTGGTAACATCTCTGTCAACATATCAAAGCTGCAGGCTAAAGTTAAATCTAGACTTGGTTTCCTCTATTGAAATCGCTCCTCTTTCACCCCAGCTGCCAAACTAACCCTGATTCAGATGACCATCCTACCCATGCTAGATTACGGAGACATAATTTATAGATCGGCAGGTAAGGGTGCTCTCGAGCAGCTAGATGTTCTTTACCATTCGGCCATCAGATTTGCCACCAATGCTCCTTATAGGACACACCACAGCACCCTATACTCCTCTGTAAACTGGTCATCTCTTTATACCCATCGCAAGACCCACTGGTTGATGCTTATTTATAAAACCCTCTTAGGCCTCACTCTCCCCTATCTGAGATATCTACTGCAGCCCTCATCCTCCACATACAACACCCGTTCTGCCAGTCACATTCTGTTGAAGGTCCCCAAAGCACACACATCCCTGGGTCACTCATCTTTTCAGTTTGCTGCAGCTAGTGACTAGAACGAGCTGCAACAAACACTCATACTGGACAGTTTTATCTCCATCTCTTCATTCAAAGACTCAATCACGGACACTCTTACTGACAGTTGTGGCTAATTTGTGTGATGTATTGTTGTCTCTACCTTCTTGACCTTTGTGCTGTTGACTGTGCCCAATAATGTTCGTACCATTTGTTGTTCTGCTACCATGTTGTGTTGTTACCATGTTGTTCTGCTACCATGTTGTTCTGCTACCATGTTGTGTTGCTACCATGTTGTTCTGCTACCATGTTGTTCTGCTACCATGTTGTGTTGCTACCATGTTGTTGTTATGTTGCTGCTATGTTGTTGTCTTAGGTCTCTCTTTATGAAGTATTATGATGTCTCTCTTGTTGTAATGTGTATTTTGTCCTATATTTATATTTGATTTATTTATTTTATTGAATTTTAGACTTTCTCAATTGTATTATTGACTGTATTATTGACTGTATGTTTGTTTATTCCATGTGTAACTCTGTGTTGTTGTTTGTGTCACACTGCTTTGCTTAATCTTGGCCAGGTCACAGTTGTAAATGAGAACTTGTTCTCAACTATCTTACCTGGTTAAAAAAAGGTGATTTTTATTTATTTATCCCAGGCCCTTGTCACCGCAGGAGGCCTTTTGCCTTTTGGTAGGCTGTCATTGTAAATAAGATTTGGTTCTTAACTGACTTGCCTAGTTAGATAAAGGTTAAATAAAACAAAATTACAGCATCATGATGTGGAGGTGTTTTTCAGTGGCAGGGACTGGGAGACTAGTCAGGATCGAGGGAAAGATGAACAGAGCTAAGTACAGAGAGATCCTTGATAAAAACCTACTCCAGAGCGGTCAGGAACTTAGAGTTCCAACAGGACAACCACCCTAAGCACACAGCCAAGACAATGCTGGAGTGGCTTCGGGACAGAGCAACACTCCCCATCCAACCTGACAGAGCTTGAGAGGATCTGCAGAGAATGGGAGAAACTCCCTAAATACAGGTGTGCCAAGCTTGTAGTGTCATACCCAAGAAGACTCAAGACTGTAATCGCTGCCAAAGGTGCTTCAACAAAGTACTGAGTAAAGGGTCTGAATACCTATGTAAATGTGATATTAGAGTTTTTTTTAAATTTGTAAACATTTCAAAAAACCTGTTTTTGCTTTGTCTTTATGGGGTATTGTGTGTGGATTGATGAGGGAAAAAACTACTGAATCAATTTTAGAATAAGGCTGTAACGTAACAAAATGTGGAAAAGGTCAAAGGGTCTGAATACTTTCCAAATATACTGTATACTTTGCCCCTCACCTCTCTCTCTTCGTCCTTCGCAAGCTCACTATAAAATATTCAAGTGTTTGTGTTCTCAGAAGTACGACAACTAATCAGTCTCTTCCATCCAAACATGCTGAATCTTAGGAGTAGATTCCTAGCAGAAATGGGAGTTGACACCTGGAGTCGACGTGCAACGAGTCGCGGAAATAATTGTTTTGGAGTCTATTCTCCACCACTACTGTACTTTGAGAAGGATAAGCAAACTGTGTGAGGTGGTATTGAGGTACAGTAATATAGTACAGGTGCAATGATTAACCATCTAAAATGGATGCACCATGAGGCCCAAACCATTTTATGATTTTTTTTCTTATCATTTTAACGGAAAAACAATAAAAAATGTTTGTTTAAACATTAAGACCATTTTTCAAATTGGCACATCCCGTGTGTGTGTGTGTGTGTGTGTGTGTGTGTGTGTGTGTGTGTGTGTGTGTGTGTGTGTGTGTGTGTGTGTGTTTGTGTGCCAGTGTGTGTGTTAGTCATGTCTGATAAGGATTGTCCAGTGTGTGTGAGATTGCTCTGAAGTCCCTGGACTGGGGTTAATAATGACTTTAAAAGAGATGGACACAGAGAATGAACAGACAGAGATTTATCAGTCTAATGGAGAAAGGGAGCGAGTAGGAGAGGTGTCAGCCCTGGGTATTGGTGGTATGAGTAGAAGGAGGAGAGGAGAGAGGTCTCAGGGGAGAGGAAATAGGTAAGAAAGTGAGATGGGGAGAGAAGAGCTAGGGGAATAACTGACCTCTTTCTACCTCACATCAAAATGAGGAGTGTAAGAGAGAGAGAGACAAATAGAGAGAGAGGGAGAGAGAGAGAGAGAAAGGGGGGTTGTGTGGTGTTAGTCATCAATGAGAAAGATTACTACTACACACGTTTACTCTTCTCTTTCACTATCTCTCACTCTAGATGCCTCTCACGATCACTTTCTCTAGCCTATTTCTCTATCTGAAGAGGTCGCTCTCTCTCTCGCTCTCTCTCTCTCTGAGGAGGTCCCTCCTTCTCATTGTCTCCCCTCTCCCCTCTCTCTGCCATCCGTCCGTCCATGGGATGTGTTTAAGCCAATCCCCTAATAAAGGATGCGCCCATACATATTCATGTAACAATTCTGGTAATTAGTGAGCACCCCTCCCCACCTGACACACAGCCCTCATGCATATGCATGTCCTTGGTCCGGCAAACAAAGACAGTGGCAGCGGAGGGCATTCTCCATTAACACACGCAGCCACGTGTGATGGCACAGATAGCAGCCTTGCCACTCTCTCTCTCTCACACACGCACACGCAGGCACACACACTCCGTACAACCAGAAGGGAGAAGGGGATAGAGGGAAAGGATCTCTTTGGCTATTTTCTTTCCTCTGAGCTGAAACACAACCCTAACACACACACACACACACACACACACACACACACACACACACACACACACACACACACACACACACACACACACACACACACACACACACACACACACACACACACACACACACA